>NW_015113139.1:101399-106448 GCF_001443285.1 Poecilia latipinna | reverse complement strand
AAAGAAAAGAGGAAAGGGTGAGGGGGAGGCTGTTTCGCCCCCGCCGCCGCAGCCCGAGAGGTTGGTCTGGGTTTTTTTCCACCTGCCTCTTCTGTTTGTGTGTTCAGGTGAAGGATGTGATGAAGGATGTGATGGCGGGCCTACAGCAGACCAACAGTGAGAAGATTCTGCTGAGCTGGGTTCGTCAGAACACACGGCAATACCCTCAGGTATGACGCTTTACGTTTCAGTTGTTGGTTTGAAACACCATTATAAATGTAATATTCTTTCAGAATTTGCTGTGTGTAAAAATCCTGTTTGAGAAGAGAATTTTATAATCCAAGCTACTTTAGTAAGTGTGAAAATCAAAATTATTTATTTCAAAAAGATTTGAAGTTTAAAAAAAATGCTAACTTTGACTGCAACTTTTTCTTTTCTTTTCTTTTTTTTTAAAGTGCCACAAAATCAGTCATCTTAGGCCACAAAAATCATAAAAAAAAAACACCAGAGCGTCCCGAAAACACTGATTTTAACTTTATGGCTTTTAATGACATCATAGGTTTATATCACAATCCTCCCCATTCAAAGCACTTGTTTGGCTCTGCTTTAGCTAGCTGTCAGTGTGCAGCTAAGTGGTAAAGATAATACCACGTTACCACCATGCTAAAACGACAGCGTCTGATATTCTGATGATAAATCACAACAACCTCTCAGTGTCAGTTTTAGTTCACGTTCAACCTTCCCTCACAAAACCCCCGTACCTCCTGAAGATCCCTCTCCAGTCTGAAGGAACCCTTCTTGGATCCTCCGGTTTGACTGTAGCATAATGTGCGACGGCAGCAACCTTCCTGCTTCTTTTCTGCTGCTTCTCACACAGCATCAATCTACATAGAGCTGGACTTGGACAGCTTTATTGGGCCTCATGTGCAATTCATTTGTAGCCTCTCAGCTCATATATATTCACTCCGTACAGACTCTATCAACACAGTCGTCAATTCAGCAGCACACTAAGCTTAACGTTATTGTGAGAGAGGCTGTGTGTCATGTTCCTTTGAGTCATTTTTTAATTTAATGGCTGTGGTTTGCTAACAGTTGGTTATAGTAACTGTGTGCCAAGTCGGTTCTGGACTCTAATAAAGACATAAATATAAATAGAGCCTCTAAGTTAAGTTTCTAAATCTACCACAAAGTTGATATCTATTTTAAAGCACTAGTTTGGATGCTACAGTTTTCACATTATATGTAAAATGTAATGCCACAATATGTAATAAAGTAATGAAATCACACTTACAAATTTAATAAAAAACACATTGTGTAATAATTGATGCAAAATGCAATAGATTTGTTTTAAAAGCACAGCTCAACATTTATTCTCTGTGAAAACACAAAAGGGTGGACTTTATAGCTTTTAAACATTTTGTCTGGCTGAAAAGCGACTGTAACAGACTGAGCATAATGAACACTCCTCTTTGCCTTTCGGAGCATTTTAAAAGCTTTGTATCCTCTTTTCGCTTCATGCATTCAAAAGCTCTGCCTGTCATCAACTGAACGAGTCCCTGCACTTCAGGGCCGGAGTTTCAGCTGCGGGTTTAGCGGCTCGCAGTCGCACTCCGCCTCTTTAGTTTTTATATTGTCTCTGTCCTCAGGTGAATGTGGTTAACTTCTCCAGTAGCTGGAATGATGGATTGGCCTTCAACGCCCTCATCCACAGCCACAGGTGCAGTACGACGACATGTTTGTGTTAGAGAGCTGAGAAGGAAAAAAGACAAACATTGTATAAGGGTGGGAAAAAAAATAAATAAAACAGACAAGTAAATGCTGAGTTTTAATGAACAATGTTGAGAATGTCTCTTTATCTCTAGAATATCTCTAAAATATCCCCAAGGCTCTTGTAATTCAAAACTAAGACTAGAAATGATCCTTACTGCATAGTAGTTTGAGTTGGGGCAAGGTCAAAATTTACTACAATTCATTTTCTCTTGTTTCATTAACCGAACGGCTTAAAGGTGGAGTATTATGCAAAATAGATTTTTTTTTCTTTAGCTTTACATCATGTTATAATGTTATTCCCTCAGCAAAAACACACCTGGAGTGTTGCCTTGATTCTTTCATGCATGTTTGAGAAATCCTCTAGTCTCCCGTGGCAACTATTCATCTGCTGAGCTCATTAAAGGAGCTACTTCTCAGTGCAACGCTGGTAAAAACATTGTCAAAGGGTTCATAGAGGAGCCGTATTATGATGACTTCCTGTAGGCGGAGTGATGGAAAGAGCAGGAGTTTCTTAAAGAGACAGAGGCCCAATTTCAAGGCATTAAAATACAAAGTCAAATTTATTTTAAGTCACATTTGACATATGCAGCATTTTTATAACAACTGACGGTAACATCATCACTTGACTGTGTGGAAATTGAAGGTAGGATTTTTTCAAGTTGTTTATTTTAAGGTTTTTTTCTACACTTACAAGCAGTGATAATTGGATAAACTAAAAAAATTTAAAAACCCGGAGCTTGACATGCGATCCCAAACATTCCCTCTGCCGTCTCACCAGGCCGGAGCTGTTCGATTGGAGCGCGGTGGAGACGAAGACGTCGGCGATCGATAGGCTGGAGCACGCCTTCAGTAAGGCCGAGCAGCACCTGGGCATCGAGAGACTCCTGGACCCCGAAGGTAACCGGCGAGCACATCCAGTGACATCACCGATAACGGTAGAAAAGATTAAAAAAACAACAAAACAAAAAAAAACAAGGTTTCACCAAACTCGGGGCTTGTTTTGAAGTGGACACGACAGTGAGGTGAAAAGAAAAAAAACAACAAACACACACCAGGACATCAGATCCATCTATCTTTGCCAGAGTCCCCTAGTTCAATTTGCTCTGTTAATCAAAACTGTCAGGCAGGGATAAAGAGAATAACACTAACCGTTTCCTCTTTCTCTTCCGTCCCACTGTTTTCATCCGTCTTGTTTTCTTTGGCATCTCCATCTCATTATGTGTTCATTTGGCTGCTCTGCCTCAGATACACCGTGATCTGTCTCTTTCACTTACACCCCTGGTTGACTTGCATGTCCACAGGCTCTTTGCCACCTTTCTTGAGCAAGTGCTCCTTTATACCTGGAGCCTTCTGCTTTAAAAAAAAAGAAAAGGGAAAAATAAAAATCCCTCCTCAGACTTAATTCGACTGCAAGTCTTGGTACAAGCTGGCTGACTGACACATACTCAATGCTGTGGAAGATAATAAGCAGTCTAAACAATGGCCTGCAGTGAATCATGAGAAAAATGGAGGTGGGGGGGAAGTGACTGAAACGGCTGAAGGACGGTCTAAATTATGCAGCCTGTAAGATCGCTCAGTGGTGGGCATATGCCCAGATTGTTTTTAAGCTCCATCTTCACAGTTGTTTGCTTTCTTTAAGGCGTTTTTTGCTCATTATGACATGAACAAACATTTTTGTTTCACTCGATCTTTTGATTTAGACTAAAGCAAATATTCCGTGGGATCACTTTAGTGGAGTTGAGTTTATTTGCATTATGCATTTTAGCAACGAAGAGTTTCATGCTGTAAAAACAGTTATGAAACGGCAACAAACATTACCTTCCATCATCAAAATCCTCAAGAATAATCATCAAATATATTTAAAATTAAGGCCCCCAAACAATTGGGAACTCAGTGTTTCTGCAGTTTTTTAGTTTTCTGGAAGTTTGTTCCATACCAGTGGAGGATAGTAATTTAATGTCTTTTTTAAAAATCAACAGAAAGGATCACCTTTCTGTTACAACACTATGAGGCTGTTTGTTTCACAACAGACCAGAGTTAATATAATGAAATAAGACTAGTGACATAACAAAAACTGAAACTGAGAAAACTTAAATAAAAAGGGTAACTGGAACTATATTGTGCGCTTATAAAACTAACAAACATACTGAAATCAGAGATATGATATCCTTCATCTTCATGTTTATAAATCTACTTGTTAGCCTTTGAATTGATGTGAAATTTAGTATTTTTTCGCAACAAGCAAGCATTTTATATCAATTGTTGGCAAGTTACAGTACTACATATTCCTCCTGGAGGCTCTAATGCTAGTCCAAAAAATGATGACAGCAAAAGTTGGGAGAAAACACCAGAGTCAGTCATTGTTTAACAATAATTGAATTCATTACCCAATCGATGCATACATAATCACAATACTTTGACCTTTTTTGAATCGAAAAAGCTAAAACTGTAAATAACATTTAATAACTAATCAAATTTAGCAAACGCACTTCTAAAACTAATTAAAACTATCTGAATTGGACAAATAAAAAGTCACAGTGAAATAAAACTACACTACAATGAAAAATCCAAATTAATATAGCACTGCAACACAAGCTAACTCTTTTACCTTTTTGCTAACAAAATAATGCTAACTTTACAAGATTAATGGATGGAGCCCAACTGGTTTCCAAATCCTGTTCCAACCAGAACAATTTCAAATATCTTTAATATTTCTCTTTTAACAGATGATTTAATTCTCCCCGCCAGCTTCCAGATAGCTCTCAGCAACATGTTGGGGAGAGGAAGAGGAGAAATCTTTGGATTTGTTACATTTAGAGTGATTTTTTAGTTTTTTGTCTTAACTTTTTGCGCTCCGTGCTCCATAGACGTGGCCGTCTCGCACCCCGACAAGAAGAGCATCATCATGTACGTGACGTCGCTCTTCCGGGTTCTCCCCCAAAGCATTTCCTTGGAGGCCATCCAGGAAGTAGAGTTGCTGCCGTCGGCGACCACGGCCGGCGTCTCCCGCGTGACAACGGAGGAACACTATCAGATCCAGACCCAGCAGCGCTTCTCTCAGCAGGTTGGAAACCCGCGTTTACACACGCTCAGTGTGTCGTGTCTGATTGCATTTGTGGGGCAAAACGTCCTGAAAATATTCTGTGGACGGATGAGACAAACGTAGAAGTTGTTGTCCTGTTACATTTGGTGTGAAACATACCGTTTCAGGAAAAGAAAATCTTAAAAAAAAAAAAAAAAACATTTTAAAAAAAAGTGGGGGTAAAAGTTTTTTTTTTTTATTTGAAAGTGTTATTGGTG
>NW_015113139.1:63936-98226 GCF_001443285.1 Poecilia latipinna | reverse complement strand
AACCCGCGTTTACACACGCTCAGTGTGTCGTGTCTGATTGCATTTGTGGGGCAAAACGTCCTGAAAATATTCTGTGGACGGATGAGACAAACGTAGAAGTTGTTGTCCTGTTACATTTGGTGTGAAACATACCGTTTCAGGAAAAGAAAATCTTAAAAAAAAAAAAAAAACATGTTGATCCATCTGGTTGTCACAGTTGCAACTTCTTCTGTGTCAACAGGATTGAATGCAGGAGTGTTTTCTGATGGGTTAAAAGGGCATTTCATTTCTAGCTTTAAACTGAAATGATGTTAGAGCTGAAATTTCATGGAAGTGAGTTGTTTTTGCTGTGTGCACTCAGGGCTGACACACTTTTCATCTTGCCAATCACTCTCGTACCTCAAGGCATTTCTTCTGTCATGTTTCTGGACAGTGGCAGGAAGCTGGAGTACCAGGAGTTAACCCATGAATACACAGGGAGAACATGCAGCCTCATGCAGAAAGAACCCAGGCCTTGAATCCATCCTGCAGCCCCAATTTGAAAGTGTTGATTCAAATCTACAGCTGAATTTGACTAGGCCATTATAATACAAACATGATGTGTTGATTTAAATGAGTCATTCTCAAACCTTTTTTAAGCAGCTTCTGTATTAGTAAAAGCCAAGATTTCCGATTTCTGGAGAAAACAGGATAGCTAAATATTTAGCTAAATTAAATATGTAGATTTGTGTCTAAATATTTAGGTTACCAGTTAAATATTTGGTTTGCTAGCTAAATATGCAGGTCCAATTAAATATTTAGCTTAGAAGCAATATTTATCTTGCCTGGAATATTAAAATAAAAGCTGGGTTTTGTGTGTCTCTATATAAACTTCTGAATCTTTTCAGTCATTGCTCAAGTGATGCTTTTTTATATCCATTCATTTTTTAACAACATATCCAACATGTTAGTTGAAAACGTAGGTAACACCAGAATCTACGTAGACATGGAGTCAGAACACTTCCTGTTCATGTTTAATTCACTCTTAAGTTGCTTTAGAGAAGCTGAAAAAGTTTAAGGCTTTCTATTTATTCCTTTGTGTCATGATTTGTGGTTTGTGGTGGTGACTGATCACGGAGAAAGGTAGCCTCAGGACTATCCAGTTCAACTGAGAACTAGACACACCTGGGAAACAATTAGGGAGCAGACAGGACAACACAGAGACTCAGGATCACAATAAACACAGAAAAAAAAAATAAATAAACACAGAAAACTCAAATCCTAAAGCTATGAAAGAGAAAATGATCTGTTTCACATTGAAGCAAATTATTTCAACACCAGATGGGAAAATATCCGACTTTCCAGAAGCTCATCAAAGTAAGGCCTCTGGAAATGGATCGAAGCTGAAGGTGATCCAACTAAATCTAGTATTAAATAGAATGAATCTATGGCAAACGTTTTCATCTTAAATGTTTGCATCAGAACAGTAAAATCATAGTTTAGAAACAGTTGAAATCTCACAGCTAAGCTCCAGTTGAGCGCTGGTTAATTTTCCCCTCTGCACTTCTTCTCTTAAGCAGTTTCAGTCTGAAGTTGACATCAGTGTTTTTGTGCAATTCATCTTTCCGACTGTAGGGGCTCATTAGCTTTACATCCCCAGTCTTATTTAGTTCGCAAATAAATTACACCACACTCAGGCTCACATACGAGTTCAAATCTCAGTGAGATCGCATTACATTTGGAGTTGTAATGCGACAAAACATGCACAGACCCCTGTACCTTGCCGCGCTTTTACAGCGGCGCTTTAATTTTGTGTCGACCTTAATTGCCAACCATCTGTACGTTGGTTCAGTCATCCGTTTTTGCAGCCAGGATTTCAGGTAGCGGTCTCAGCGGTGGGGAGGTTACCAGATGTTCCCCCCCGCTCGCCGTAATTTCCTCCAGCTCGCTCCGAGGAACAGGCGGTGTGCTGAAGGAACGGGCTTCAACCGGCATCCAAACACATGGCCTCAGAAATGAAAACCGACGTGCGATTCGAAACAGAACCAGATATTAAAATGCTGTGAGAGAGAGAGAGAGAGAGAGAAATCTGCTCCCACAAGTGACATCTGCTCTCACCTTTCAAGCTCAGTTAGGCAGAGGTCAGTGGCCAATCACAGCAGATTGGGGTGAAATTACTGGAATAACTGTGCTGATAATATCCTCTCACTGCAGCAGCCACATCAGACTCACTACATGAGAGCAGAAAGAATAAACCTGCAGAGTCGCTAACAGGATGGGAAAAGATGTGAAACTGAAACGTTTAGCTTTCGAAGGGAAGCTGGATGATGAGGATTATGAAGAGTGAGCTGAAGGCAAAACTCCCCCCAAAAAACTACAGAAAACAAGCAAGACGACAATAAAATAAGAGATACAGACGGTGAAAAAAGGTCCTGACAGCTGCTATTATCTCCCTCCTCCATCATCTGTCACCAACAACAGCACTTCTACCACTTCCTCACATTAATATTATACTAACACCACCTGAGGCTCAGCAGGGTGAAAGACCTTAACTTTTCATGAAGGAATATATGAAAAATAACTCGATTGAAACTTGGAGATTATTACCTAAAGCTGGTGAAATGCACCAAATCACACACACACACACACACACACACTCCGATCCATCCATCTGACGCCCGGGGCAGGTAGAGAGGAAAACGAAAGCTTGATGTTATTTTCAGGGGAACATTTGATCCGGGGTTAGCTGCTCTCTAGCTGCTTCCTCATTGGGCTGAGTGAAATTCCTGGAAAGAACAGGTGAGGAAGGTTTCCACCAGAAAACTTGCTAAGCCTGGTGGTTGAGTGTGAGGGCAGTTGTTCATCCTGCAGCCCGTCATATTTTTGAGTTTAAAGAATGTCTATATACGACAGGACATTTGAAAATACCACTTGATGATTATGTGGCATTGAAAGATTTGAAGATTAATACCTGAACACCAACTATAAAATGCAAACATTTTAAAAGGATGTAAAAAAAGAAAAAAAAAGCAATGCTAAGTCTGGTGGGGGCAAAAGTAAAGCCTGGTGGCCCGCCAGGCTTATAGTAGACTGAGGGAAACCCTGGGAAACGCACAGAAATGTGAGATGATGGTGAATCTGGAGGTAGAAGATACAGATAAACAGGTGGAAAGTGACAAATTCATGTTTTTTAGTGTGTGATGGAAAGTTTCAAAAAACAAAACCTGTTACAGAAGAGCTGAGACTGAAACGGGAGAGACTGGTTCAGATGAAATCAGATTCATGTTAGAATGTCCCAGTCAAAGGTGCTTCTACATTTAATAATGTCTCCTCTATAGCTTGTAGTTCATTTGTTTAAAAATAAAATAAAAACAAAGAGATACAGAGAGAGAGACTTCACTACGTTGTGCTGGTCTAATCTCACAAAACCCCAGTAAAGATCACCGAAGTTTATGGTTGTGAGTGAAAAAGAAAAGTTGTTGCAGGATTCTGTTTTTGTTCAGTCCAGATAAGAGCTGACATCTGCACAGTTTGACTCCAGCAGAAATGTGAAGGTCTGAACCAAACATGCCCTCTTAGTACTGGGCAAAAGTTTTCCACTGATGGAACTTATAGATTTTTCTTTTTTATTTATTTTTTTATTTTATGTTGTTGTTCTTCAGATTTTCTGAAAGTCCAGAACCTGATTGCTGTCGAGATGTATTTACCAAGCAAGTAAACACTGACATATAATTTATCCAAGTATAAAATTGCCTCTAATTGTATGCACTTAGTTACCAACAACAGTCTGTTACATAATTTGTTCCATTATTGCGTTTATAAAACATGGTTTGACAGAGAGATGTTTTTACTGGAACAAGTAGATAAATGGTGTTGAGCCAAAGGCCAAAACTTTCTGTGCAATTTGTCCTTCGTTTATTTATTTATTTTTTAAGCAAAACACATTTTTGTTTTTATTTATCTGGTTTCTGAAGTTCCTTTAGTGGGACACACTGCAACATGAAGCATGTCAAAACATTTAACCTTTTCTATGATTCAAGAAAAACAACATAAAAGGCGACAGAAGAGATTTTTAGGCCATATTTGTCCATTTTAGGGACAAAAGTGTGTTCTAATTTATAGCTGAATGTTATCTAAAATGACTAAAATAGTAATGCTCACTTAAAGTCTTCAAATGGAGTTAGCACGTGTATGGAGAACAGAAGAGAACCAAGCAGTGGTTCCTGTGGAACACCTAATTATATTTAATCCACTGACGCTAACAAACCCTCACTGTCCAACTCGTGATGGTGTGATCGATGATCTGTCGGTGTGGATCAGTGGAACTGTTGTGGGGTGTTTTTTCTTTTCTCATTATTTGTCCCAGCGGTGGCTCAGCAACTTTTACGCTTTTCCGACACCTCAAAGTGTCGAGTCAGCGTGCAGAAAGCAGGAAACTGACTGAGGTGGCACTTTGAACACGGCCTCATGGTCATTTCTCAGCAAAAAACCCGCCGAGCAAATCCGTAACTATAAATGCATTTAGACTTTGGGAACAGTTCTGAATAAGCTAAACCCTGACCACGCTCCATGTCGTGTATAAAACACAATTTTCTTCTTTTTTTTGTGGTTTAAAAAAATGGCAGAGTGACTGAGGGCGAAACGTAAGAGTCACTGTATGAGTTACTTCCAATTTAAGGAAGTAAAAAAGGTTCTGAAGAAGAGCTTCACTTGCTTTGACTGTGCCACTGTTCCCATGATATAACACTGTGTCTCTGTCTGTACTGTCTGCCTCTAAAGCTGGGTTTCCATCCAGAGATATTCTCAAAAATGTGAAAGACCTGATGCACTGTACTGTTAAAGAAAAAAAGAGTCCATGATAAATAATTTTCCATCTTTTATTACTGCATTTATTAGAAGTCAGACCCTGGTAAGCCTTTTGTTTTGCATACGCATGGCAGAGTTTTAGCTTGAATCAGTCTTTCATTTTACGGACATGTTTATTCCCATTTTAATCTTCAATTAACAACCAATTTATTTATTTTTTTTATTTCAACCTATTAAATCACAGGAAAAGCTAATAAATGGATTTAATTCACTAGCATTTTCAGACAAAAGTCAGTAAATGTCACATCAAACCAAACTGGTTCAAATAATTCAGGCACAACCTTCCAGTTTTACTTAACTTAAATCGTCCCTGTTTGTTTCTGAACGTCCCAAAGACGAGTTTGACATTTGGATGGAAACTTTGTGCTTCATTTTCTCCTGCATCTATTTTTTATTTTTTTTGTTTTTGTCACTTTCAGACTTTCACTTCCTGCATCCTGCTTCTTTTTTTCACCCCATTTATTTTCTGCTTTTCACTCCTCTGTGTTTTGTGGCTGTTGGGATTGTTTGCACACAGTTTTACATTCTTCTGCCTCTATCTGTCCTTTCTTTATCCTGCCTCTTTGCCAACTCTTCCCACCTCTCTGCCTCTCTCTGTCCTCTTCTTCTTCTTCTCTTTCTTCCTCTGTCTTTGCCTCTCAGATCACAGTGAGTGTGGCTCAGGGGCGCGTGCGGAGCCCCTCCCCTCAGCCTCGCTATAAAAGCTATGCCTACACCCAGGCTGCATATGTCAAGTCGCCAGAGCAAAAGAGGAGACGCTTTACTGAGCAGGTCCGTGTTTCACATCGCTAACGCTTCAACGCTAACATTTGTCTGTCCGTGTTTTGGCTGAACATCTGTTTCTTTGTTTGTTTGTTTGTTTGTTTTGCTGTCATTGACAAATGTCTATAAAAACTAGTCTGAGAATATATTTGGAAACTCGTAGCTTATTGAAATCATGATGAAAATGTTCATTATCTGATTCTAATTCAATTAAGTTCAATTTTAAAAAATCTTGGAAATCATATTAATTCAAAATTCTTCAATTGGTTTCTGCATTAAGTCATGTTTAAATTTATCGACCGGTTGTGATGCTCCCATTGAGAAGAAAAAAAAAACTAAAACTAACAACCAAAACAGACAGTTCGGACGTTTTTCAAGCATTAGTTGGAATTTATCGTCACAATGGTAAATCAAAATTCTTCAGAGAAATTTATTACAATAATCAATCAGTCAAGTTTATTTGTGTAACACGTTTCAGCAACAAGTCATAGAAACACAAAAATACAAAAAAATACAGTCAACAAGTGAGAAAACCAGAGACAAACATCATGTTTTGACGAGTACCATCATCAACACACATCATCAGCGACGTCGGTCAACTTTTCATTTATTTTGGTTCAAAAGCAGGAGGGACGGGTGGTTGAAGGGGTTGAGTCCACCTTTCAACCAACTCAGTGTTTCTTCTGTTTTCTGCAAGTTTTCCTGATTCCTCTTCCCTAAAATAAAAGCTGTTCTGATTGTATTGGGATGCAAAAAAAAAAGTTAATTCATGCTCATAATTTACTTTAAAAAGCATTACTTGTGTAGGTTGATTAGAGAGTGATTTCTTTCCATCATGTTTTGTTGTTGTTCATTTTGATGTTTTTGATCTGAAGCTAATGAAAACCCAAAATGTATTTCTGCCTGAGCACACGGATCTGATTCACAGGTCCTGAACTTGGTACTCGGTTGGAGCTCCTTTTGCATGATTTCCTGATCAGTAGATTGTTCCAACACCAGCAGGGTCGCCATGGTGCCAAACGCCATCATTGATTCTGGAAAGCTGAGGGAACACCCTGAACCTGAAGTAGCTTCCTGTCTCTGCCTCTACACTCTTCCTCCAGACTTCTGGATCTTTATTTCCAAATGAAGTCCAAATTTTACCAAACCGTTTTCCTTTCCACTTCCTCAGCAACGACCATCTGTGACTCTCCCTCCTAGTGGAGGGTGTCAATGACTGTTGGCAAGACAACCGTTGAGTGGGCAGTGATTGTCAGCCACTTTCTGATAAAATGGATCTTGGGTTGTTTCCCTGTTTAAGTTCAATTACTATTTTTTTTCTTTTAGTAATGTAGTTGGAAGTGCACTTGTGTTTGAAATATGTTCATTTCATTTGGTGTGGTGGACATTTTCTGCTGCTCTGCTGATCTCTACGTTCGAAAACCAAACATAGGAATTCTTAGTTTCCCCAGAATACTGCTAAATTTTTCCTCGTCTCCCTCTAATAGCGCAAACATTATCTGTCGTCTCATCTTGGGAGTTGCTAGTAGAGTTCCAGCCCCGACTTTTATCTCCTGTCGTAACCAGGTGTCGACTCTTCTTCACCTAGAAGAAATGCAAAATAGTCCCAGATAAAAAAAACAAAACAAACTAAACTTTTTTTGAATGGAACGTGAAACTCTTCAAGTTTTCATTTATCTAGGATTATAACTTACATCTAGTGAAAATGCATTATAATTTTTTTTGCATTAATTCAACAGTACGTAGAGCGCAAACACTTCAGACAGGAAGTGGGATTGTGAGAGAGGAATGGTTGTTGAAGCTGAACTTGCCACCTTTCCTTCTCTCCGTTTGTTCTCTCCTACATTCTGGTCATGCTCCCTGCATTTTGTTCCTCTAATGTCTCCCCATCTCCTCCACATTCACCTAATGTCTGTTTTCTCGCCCCATCTCCTCCTCTCCCTTTGCATCCTGTTGCGTTGTTTTCCTCCGTTCATCAGTTCCTGACCCGCAGCCAGGAGGAGCTTCAGCGGGGCCTCAGTCCTCTGCCTCCTGGATCCACCAGCCTGGAGAGCTACCAGGCTTCACTGGAGGAGGTAAAAAAAAACTTTAAAAAAACTGTAGCAACGCTCTCATATCATGATTGTGCTAGAAAGTTTCACTATGTGGCTTGGAAATACATAATACTGTCCCTTTAAGAATCTGTGGTGAGACTTTAAAATAACATTTCTCTTTCCTTTTCACAATTACACGACTGTATGTTGCTCTATCACATATCATCTTGATATAAGTTGAGTTTGTGGTTGCAATGTGACAAAACGTGACGAACTTCAGGGTGTGGGAATGTCTTAGCTGTGTTGTAAATAAGAGTTGTAATTTTAAAACAACAGGAAACTGCTGAGTGTGACATAAACGCAAAAACATTCCTCTCACTCCTTCAGTAACTTGTTGAGCTCTGCTTCCTGAAGGTGTTGACGTGGCTGCTGTCGGCAGAGGACGGCCTCCACGGCCAGCCCTCCATCTCCAGCCATGTGGAGGAGGTGAAGGAGCAGTTCCACACGCATGAGGTAGGCGGCGCCAGAGAGGAGCCAAACCCTTAATTGAGCTTTTTCAATCGATTGGAAGTACGTGCGATATATCGCCCACTCTCTTCACCAGGGCTACATGGTGGAGCTGACCACCCATCAGGGCAGCGTCGGCCGTGTCCTGCGGGCCGGCGCCGCCCTGCTGGTGGAGGGTAACCTCAGTGTGGACGAGGACTCTGAGGTCAGGGAGCAGATGAACCTCCTGAACTCCCGCTGGGAACACCTGAGAGTAGCAAGCATGGAGAGACAGAACAGGTCTGTTGATTCTTTGTATATATTCACACAAGCTGAATGGTTAAGCCTTAATAATAAAGAATTGTTTGTTTTAGGAGGTAGAAAAGCCTCTTTAGCGGGCTTTTCTACCTCGCTTCAAATATCTTGAAAAAGACGGCACTTTACTCATTTTTCCCCTCACCGGGGCTTTGACAGTTTTACTGCCTGAATCTTCTTTTTTTTAATTTGTGCTCACAGTCTGCTCATTCGCGACAAGAGGAGGTTACATTTTCTTTTTATGTTCTCATAAAATTGGTCCTTTAGCCGCACACCTCCGTTTTCTTTTAAATTTCCTCCACGCTCAGATATTGGTGAGCAAATGAACACATGTAGGGTTTTCAATGTCTTTCCTGCTGAACTATCAGTAAATGGACAATTAATTTATCACTTCTATAAACATTTTGCAGCCGATTTCCGAAATGAGTTGGCTAACAACGAGCACCAAGGTTTTCAATAGAAGTAACTATTATATGATCTGTCTTTGAAACCTAAAGGACATGAGGTCTAACAACATATTTAATTCAGTCCAGGAACCTAAGCCATATTATAGTGTTTTAAACATTTAAAGTTTCAGATATAACCATCAAACAAGAACTAAGCCAGAACTAAAGTGATTATATTGCTCTTCTGTCTCAATCTACTTGCACTCACTCATCAGTCTTGTCCAAAATGTGAATGAAACCCTACTGATACTGTTGGACCAGTCTAAAAATAATAAAAACCTTATATTTTACTTTCTTAAGTAACTGATTTATAATAGGCTTATTCAAATATCCAGACTTTAACAATATTTCCCAATCACCCACCTTGGCTGTGTTTGTTGGTATTATCTCAGAAACATGTAGGCGCATTGCAACGTGACATCGTGCTTGCAAAATCCGAACTGTTTGCCGACAATGACTAACATTGGTTTTAGCTGTCATTTGTCAACATGCTAATTCTCAAATGTAAAATATAAAATAAAGAGATGCAGTGCTTTGCTACTAATTATCAACTGTACAGCCTCTATAACAAGGTCCAAGGGTTTCCCATTTCACAAGTCATTGAAAAGTTTTAATTAAAAAAAGTTGCAAGGGAGAGGAGAGTAGGTCAGCTATGCTAGCTTGACTTTGAAAATCTTAACATGTAGATATGCTGTGGAACTTGAAATAAGGAACTCTGACAGATCATTAGTGGAGCAGGTGTTTAAATTAGCTAACCAACCACTGATGATTTTCCCATGACTACATATTCTGTTAGCTTTAGCACTAGCTTTCCGTCATTTTACTTATTTCCATCTTTTTCAATATCAGCTCAGAAAATTGGATGTTTGTGACAATTTGATTCAACGCTTAGTCTTCTGGCAGCACTAAAGGGTAAATATATATATAGTATTTCTTTGTGAAATGTAGGCCTGCCTCTCCTTTTGGATGATTAAAATGTTCACCTTTGAAGGACCTTTTTAAAAGCTGACATTTGTAACTTGTCACAAATGGTAAATGAAAGTGGAATATCAGCACTGCTGAGTCAGCACAAATAAATCTTCCTCTAGCCTGTAAGAAAGAAGCAGCACACTCAGTGGAAGTACGTGTTGTCGTGGGGACGTATTTAAAGGAACCCACGGCTGTGAAGTGGAAGGAAGCAGCTGAAATTCAATCTCAGTACAGATTTAGTCTCAGAGATTTCATAGTTGGCATTAGTGAACAGATTGGTTTGGGATGAAGTGCAGAAGTTGAAAGATAAGTTTGGTTGTAAGAGAATATCTCAAGCTTTTAGCATCTCGCAGAAAGCAGATGAACACAAATCGAAACGTTTCGTCACTTTGGCCAAAATCGGCAAGTAAAAAACAAAAATAAGAGGAAAAAACAGGAAAAACAAAATACTGTGATTAATTTTTTTTTGCCTACTCAACAACAATTAACCAGCAATACATTAAACAAGTAGACAGACTTATTTCTTGTAAAAGGATGTGTAAATTTATATTTGCCGGTTTATCTCACTTTGCAAACTTTGAAAATTCTCGACTACAAAAAACAATTTTTGTCACTTTTACTAAAAAGCATACAGCTGACCAAGTTTAACATATTCACTAAAGGCAGATGTTGGTGCATAAAAGCCTGCTGATTAGATGTGTTCCTCACAAAAGAAGGCAAAAATCTACAATAAATACATCTATTTTGCTGAAAACAGCTCTTTGGATTGTAGAAGTTGCTGAACTGGTGCATATAAATACTTAATTTGAAGAAAGTAATCAAATGTCTCTCAGAGTAGAGATCATGTTGGTCCTATTTACTAACCTTAAACAAGAAGAATTTATATTTATGTATGTCGAAGTTTCTGTTACAGTTACTGTATGTTACAGTTTCTGGTCGCAGCTGTTTGTCTGAACACACCAGAAATTTAAAGCTGTGATAAAAAGAGTTTGATCCTTCTCTCCCATCTTACTTTCACAGCTAATGAAGATCTTTACTGCGGCTCACATCAATGAGTACAAAGAGCTGCACTCTTTCTAATTATAGTGAATCCAAGATTAACTGACACTGAGCCAAATTTAATTAAACAGTTCTGCTATCGTCGTTGATAATCTTGTTGACTCGAGCACAGAGATAAGCAGACACAGCCCCCTTGCTGAACAGGGTCTGAATAATAATGATAATAACAGTAATAATTACCTGAAATCTCTGCTTCGACGTTAAAACCCGCCATCTGTCGGTTTTCCGAGCCGCTCTTCAGGAAGACTGCTTTGGGGGATAACGAGCCCAGCCGCTTGACTGACAGGCTTCTGATTCGTTTCCGTCCCAGACTGCATGAAGTCCTGATGGAGCTGCAGAACAAGCAGCTGCAGCAGCTGACCGAGTGGCTGGACGTCACCGAGGCTCGCATCAAGAAGATCAGCGCTCAGCCGCTCGGCCCCGACCTGGAGGACATCAAGCACCAGGTGGAGGAGCACAAGGTGAGAGTGTCACCTGGTCCCACTTTCATCTTCAATCCACACGTTCATGTAAGAGAGAAACACAAAGATAAGATGATCCTTTATTAGTCCCACAAGCGGGAAATTTACGCTGACACAGCAGAACGTGGACAAAAGAGCAACAGAAATGTTAAAACACCACATAGGCGAATCTACAAATACACTGATAATGACCATGACATCCACACAATTTAAATTCTGCCGAACATTTAACATTGGAGCTGGAAGACATTTTAAATATCAAAAATAAATAAACAAAACAACAAATAAAATGAATTATGAAGTCTCTGCAAACAAAATCATCCTTAAAAAAAAAAAAAAAAAAGGTCCAGTTGAGACCAAAACACCAGACTGAAGACAAAAACCATAAATCCTGCAAATGGAAATTATTCAGGTTGTTTTAATTCATCATGTGATTAATTGATTTATTGTTTATTGCAACATGCCTATCACACACACACACACACACACACACACACACACACACACACACACACACACATGTCTCTATTGCTATCTTTGTGGGGACTTTCTATTGACTTCCATTCATTTCTACAGCCTAAATCTTACCTTTACCCTTTTCCGAACCCTAACCAAAACTCAATTCATACCTTAGCCCTAAATCTGACCCCTGACCCAAAAACAGGGTCAGGGATCAGGCTCCAGTCCCCACAAGGAGCAATTGGTCCCCACAACGTAGTATATGTCAGGAAAATCGTCCCAACAAGGTATTACAAACAAACGCGCGCACACACACACACACACACACACACACACACATAAACACATATATGTAAATGTTCAGAGAAATATGTTGAAATAAATCCCAACAGTGACAGTTTAGGCAAATTAAATATTTAGATAAAAGTGTGTACTGCAGCTTTAATAAAGCTGCTGACTGTTGATTATGAGCTTGAGAAATGCATCCGACTTAAAGATATTGTAAGATATTAGGAAATATTCTCATATTTCTATTAATAACAGACATGGACCCAAGATAACATGTAGTCTGTAGTGCTGGTGGATAATATTTCCGTCTCAGGAACCAGGTTTCTGGCTTCTGGCATCAAAACTATTTGGTTGTAATTTCTTAATGACTTCCTGACCTTCTCTGTTAGGCTGAACAAAAAACAAATGTAAGGAATATTACAGACACAGGGAGCCTGAGTGAATAATTATCCAACACTTGGAGACCAGGCATGGTGGTATTCATGCTGCATAGCAGTGACAACACATCTGCAGAATACTGCGCCTGCATATTTTGAACAGCAGCACCTCACTGCTGTCCACTTTGTTTATTCCAGTAAAGAGCAGTCAGGCTGGACTGTTTCACTCCTCGCCTTTCTTCTGCGTTACCTACCTCGTTTTTCTCGGTTCTACTCCAATTCAAAGATCAAATGGTTGACCAAATTATTTTTTCATCACAGAACTCTGTTTGCTTTTTAATTTGACTGTGATTTTTAGGGTTCAGAACCGTTCCGGCAGGGGCTCTCGGCTGCTCGTATTTTCACTTTGTTAAACGCGGCCGTGCTTTTTAAAAAAAGTCCCATCATCTCCGCTCTAATCGCAGTGTGAGGCTGAGCTCTCCAGCTGTGTTAAATGGATTTATCTGGCGCTTTCACATGCCTTTTGAAACCTACGCTTCAAATTAGCCTTCTGTGTGTAGAAGCGGTTGGTGTTAAACTATCACTTAATATACATTTCTCCATATTTTATTTATTTTTTTATCAAAGGATGAAGTGTTCTCGGCATACTAATTGTGAAATAATAGCAGCCAAGTTGAAAAGGACAATTACTCAATGTCATTAGATATTAAATTTAGTGCTTAGCGCAACACAATGATCTGTAGCTTCAGGTTGTGAATCTAAGTAAGATTTACTTGTTGACAGAAGGATCATTAAAGGATTTTGTTTTGCCTTACCTAAACATCTAATTCAGCATCTTAGGTAGATATAAGAGGCAAACTAAAGTCAGGATGTAACATAAACCAAACAAATTTGTTGCAGCTTTTGAAAATAAATCAAGTTAAGAGCTATTAAAGTTATTTATGCCTGCTGATCTTCAGGGTTGTTGGTTCAACTTCTTACCCCTAAAAATCAATAATTATTTCCTGTTTGTCATATAACTATCATACCAGATTGTTGTTTCTGCACTAGCCTGCTTGCTGTTTTAAGTTCCGCCCTGTGCATAAATGCATCATTCCCGTCTGCAAATTTAATAAGATTTCACTCATGTGCAGATGGAAAGTTATGTGTTAGCAGCGGGAACAGCAAGAGACTAAACACACAGCCCTGAGGCATCCCGGTGCTTAGCATGACAGGTTTGTTTTTGTCTGCTAATGACATTTTGTTTGATCATCTGAAACATTCAGCTGCGTCAGCATCGCAGAATAGTGGAAAACTGCAAAGGCGCAAAATACTTTCACAGCTCTGTAACTCTTCTCAGATGAAAAATGTAGCTTTGCAAAACGTTGTATTCCATTTTCCATGCATATGTTTTTGTCTGTTTTGCAGCTCCTCCAGGAGGACCTGGAGCTGGAGCAGGTCAGGGTGAATTCTCTGACCCACATGGTGGTGGTTGTCGACGAGAACACTGGAGACAGCGCGACTGCCGCCTTGGAGAGCAAACTCCAGGCGAGTAAACGGGACTTACCAGCTGCTTTTTGTTTTTTACAAAAAGTAAACTTAGTAGAAAATATTTCTAAATAGACATTGCCAGCAAGATTGCAGACTGGAGTAATGAACATTGTTGTCTATGTTCATTCATTTTCGACACCGATGTGCCACTTCAGCGCCTTGCCATATCCTGCACAGCGCAAAGAATAAGACAGGATTATGCTACAACTCCAGCCATTAATTTTCACATCAGTTTGTTGCTGCTGCTATAATTGAAGCCCGATGCCGGGGCTGAAGCATCATCCCACAGATGGCCGTCTTTGTTCAGGCTTGGCTTCTTCAAGCCAGTTGCTGTCAGATTTATTAAATGGGTTATTGTTGCAGCACTGTTGACTCACAGAGAAATTATTTTTGTTTTGTTGCATCTTGTTTTTGTTTCTTTTGTTTGTTGGAGTACAATCACAAAGCTTCAAGACTGGGACATGAATTTGTGGTGAAGTAGTTTTTGATACCATAAGTCTATACTTAAATTTAAGTGTAGTGATGGACCTGAACCTTCACAGACACATAAAGACAGTAACAAAGTCAGCCTTCTATCATGGGAAGAGCATTTCCAGGATTAAATGACTAATGCCCCAATAAGATCTCGACAAACTCAACCAAGCGTACTTAAATCTTCTTGTTTGTTTTGCGTCCTTACAGTCAGAACCAAACATGGAGGAGCAGCATTCAGTTTTTATGCTCCACTAATATAGAAACAAACTTTTCATTACTTCATTTTTCAACTGTTTTTTTTTTTTGTTTGTTTGTTTGCTTTATCATGTAAGCACTTTGAACTTCTTTATTGTTGAAATTTGTACTTCAAATAAACTACAGACATTATCAATAGTTGTACAATCTGCGTTAGGTTTAAATGCCTGTTTGACAAATCTAGAAATAAATTCTCTAACCTCCGACAGCTGGATAGAAACAAAAAATGCCATTTTCTTTTGAAGTGGGATAATAAAAGTTGAGCACCAGTTTTGTAACATTTTAAGTGACAAAAGAGCAGAAAAAATGGCATCATGTTAGAACCAGTGTTCTGCATGTCCAGTGTTTTTTTTTTTTTTGTGTTTGTTTCTTATCCCCCTGCGCTCAATATAAACTTTAGAGGAGCAAGAAACAAAAATCAAACGGCATTTCTGACAACTTAAAAAAAAAAACAACTCATCTGGCATGTCAAAAGTGTGAACCAATTACCTTTTGAGGCAACATGATGAAAATTTTACTCTGCCTGGGGGAAAATATCTCAAAGAGAATTTTATTCCAAATATACACTCTGATCGAAGATGTGTGTGTTTGTGTTTGTGTGTGTGCAGGTTCTCGGTGACCGCTGGGCAGCGATTTGCAGATGGACAGAAGAGCGCTGGATTCTGCTTCAGGAGATTCTGTTGAAATGGCAGCACTTCACTAACGAACAGGTAGGACCACAGGTGTATGTAACAGCTGTGACATCATCATTGAGGCAATGTTTTCTTTTTATTACTCTGTTTAATGAGAATCAGTCAAACAAATAAACTCCAATCTCTAATTTTTACTGACTTTTAAAGAGAAGTTAAACTTGTTGAAAAGTACAGTCCTATGGTTAACATCTGTTCTGTGCTATTTAGATAAATTTCCATTACCAAGACTATAAGGTGTAAGGTGTGTAATAAAATGGTGTGAGTTTGAATTTGTACAGAGGGGCCTGATGTTTGACTATTTCTGCTCTTTACAAATCAAAAAAATATCCCAGGATGAAGACACACAGAGTGTATTTATAATGTAATTACTTATTTGATAGAATATCATATAATTTCAAACTAAAAAAAAAAAGTAAACCAGTTGAAGTTCAGTTGCTTTGAAATTTACGTCCATGATGAATGTACAGACACATCTAATAAATTAGACGAAGCTTGCTTTGTCAAATTGAAAGTACATTTTGAAAATCATAACCATAAAGCAAGTTTTAAACATACTTCTCATTAAGTTCACATTTCTGTATTGAAAATATTTTTTGTTGGACTGATATGATATTCCAACCATAAATATTTCCATTAGTAAGCAGAAAAAGCTTGAAAATGAATCTATATGATGTGTGTCTTTTAGTGAATTGAGCTACTCAAATAAATTTTCAAAAATATTCTAATTTCTTTCATATAACTGTATTAGCTGCTTATACTGTTATTTAAAAGAAATGTATAATGTTAATGTTGGATATAAACTCAAGTATCTAACTGAAGTCCTTGCCACTGATGCCAAAACACATGTAGATACAAGTACACAGCTTTAATCATGAGTGTTCACACTTGCAGTAATGTTTTTCTTTAATTATCATGCTACTGCTAGCTGTAGAGCTGTCAAGTGTAGCTAGTTTGCTAGCACATGTAGAGCTAGCAAACTACACTTGCTAGCTCTACAAGTTAATAAACACAGTCATGTTGAACAGTGAGCTGACTGGCCATCAGCCCCACTGATATTTTTGTAAAATAGCAAAACCATCTCCCAAAATGAAATGAGAAGAACTTCTCAGCCACAAAAAATTTCATAGTGTAACCTATGAGTAGAAAGGCAAAAGAAGCATAGATTTGTTTAGGATTTAACTGAGAGTGTTTTGTTTGTTTGTTTGTTTTCCTTTCTACAACTAGTCTGAAAAATACTATAGGGATTTAGGAGCACAACAGCATATATACATGTGGTTGTAAACTGACGACCACTAATGTGGAAAAGTTAATATATTTGTAAGGAAGATTCTAAATTGTTATTATCGAGGTTTTTTGTATTATTATTCAAACCACTAGTGTCTGTTCAGCTTTTGGTGTGTAAGAGTGTTGCTTAAAAATGTGCATGAATTGCGTTTCCACAGAGCGATCACAGCAAGTCCAACCATTTCTGCATGCGGTGCTGCAATCATGTACCAATCCCAAACTGAATAGGCCTGGAATGACCAAACCTTTCATGGTTAATATGCATCATCTTCTGGCAAGAGCAGACTTTGTGAAGAAAATAAAACAAAATTTAATTAAGTGGGTTAAGATATCTGATTTGCTCATGTTTTGTAAGTAATAATTGCAACGTCTAAGATCACAGCATCGGATTAAATGTGATTAACAAGTCAGAGTTAATTAAAACTCAAAAAATAGATTCGCATTGGAACTGCTTGCTTAATTGACTTTGTTTTCTGCCCCAGTGACTCATTTTTATCATTTAAAGTGAAATGTGCCTCAGTGTAATAATTTTTTCTGTTCATTAACCCCTTAATAAAATGGCAGGTTGATGTAAAAAATGAGGACATACCATTAAACTCCAATTAAGTTCTATGTTTAGAAATCACATTATATTATGTTTTTCATCTCTTGAAAGCAAAGGGATTTATTTGCACTTAAAGAATGAAAATGAACCTCGTTTTATTCAATAATTAGCAAAGATGTATTTAAAGATTTGACTTTGACTGAGCCTTTTTAAACTTTTTATTTTCAGCCAATTCTCTGAAATCACGTTCTGCTTCAGTTGTTTTTTCTCAGAACCGGTCAGCTTGTCTTTATTTCTTTAATTCTTCGTACTCTTCCTATCTGCTGTTGTGCTTTGCCTTATTTAACGCCCTAACTGATCTTGGCCTAATTTCTGTGTTGACAGTGTTTGTTTGACTCCTGGCTGACTCAAAAGGAGGAGCTGGTTCGCTCCACCAAGACCTTCAACCTCAAAGACCAGGCAGAAACAGCGGCCTGTTTGCGCCGTCTGTCTGTGAGTTTTTCACACCCTGTCCCTAAACAGAACAAATACCTCCCAGACGGGCGGTATCAAATGTTTTCGTCTTTATTATCAGACGCTGAAGGGAGAACTAGACGCCAAGCTTCCCACCATGGATAAGCTGTGCTCTATGAGCCAGGATCTGTTGTTCAGTGTCAAGAACAAAGAGGTCGCCTCCAAACTGGAGGCCAGACTGGACAGCTTTGCTCAGCGATGGGACCGACTGGTCCAAAATCTGGAGTTGAACATCTCCCAGGTAGGTTGGTCAAACTTTGTATTGGTTGATTTATTATTACACAAAGAAGCAAAGAATTTATTTTTGCATTTTACACAACAGCATCAATTTACAATTTCTAAGTAAGGGTAACTATAGTTTCTAAAAGATCCTGTTTAGTTTGTCTTTTTTGACAGTATGGCCATTATTCTGACATTTCTCAAAGGCCGCCATCACTTTTTAATCCAGTATGTTCAATAACAGAGGTTGAAAGCACAAAAGTACAATAAGAACAACTTGGCTGTAGTCCATTCAGCATTCCTCTTACCTGCATAGAAAACACATTTTCCCTTTTATTTACACCTTCTCTGATTTTGTTTTCTTCTAATAAACATCGGTGACACAGGAAGCAGCTAACTGCAAGGTTTAGTCAAAACGTGCTACAGAAGCCTGAGGCTGACAAATCCATCACTTCTTCCTGTCTGCCCAGCAGCAGCACTTTCCTTCCTTCCCTTGCTCCATCCTTTCCTCTTTTTTTAATCACTTGTCCATTATAATCAGTCAGATGATTAGCGTATTGACCTCTTCGGGTCGACACCTGGCTGTGAACACCTCAGTTTCCATGGCAGCATGGATGTTTCAGTAATTGTACTCAACGTTAAAAGCTCATTAGGCCGTACCTTGGCGAAATAAACATACACACAAAGACACAAAGGCAGGGAATTAGATCTTTCCCGTTTCTTCACCTGGCCTTTTTTTCCTCACCCTGATGCAGAACAGGTTCACCCTTTTCCCCACATTCACACCTGCAGCTTCAGGTTCAACTAAAACCACCGCCGCCTGGCTTGTTTGTCCAAATAAATTCAAATTTCTCCTCCAGCTTTCCTCGGCTGTCGGCACGACCAAGCAGTCTGAGGCCACCCAGTCGGTCACAGCGACCGTTACCAAGGTGACCACCAGGGAGAAGGTGTCGGCTTTGCGCCAAACTCGAGAGTCGCCGCCGCCTCAGAAGAAGAGACAAGTGGTGGTGGATTCTGAGCTCAGGAAAAGGTGAGTGTGTGTCCAGACTCCAGTCGTCCAGCAGGGATTATCTGCAAGACATTTTCTAACTTTATGTGACGTGTTCAGTTTCATGCATCCTTTTCTGCTCTCCTATCTCAGCAGGTAGGTGAATATAGTCAGATCTGGTCCAGTATTAGAAAGTAACGAGTAGATAATAAGGTATTCATCCCCCTTTACTATGTTGCCCCTAAATAAAAATCAACTCATATGTATTTCTGCTTTGTAGCGACTAGTCTGTTGCATTCCCATTCGTTTTCTTCAAACTTGTTTCCAGCCATATTTGATAGGGATGCACGATATTATCGGCATGGTATCGGTATCGGCCGAGATTAGCTTTGCAATTTAATATCGGACAACAGCCACTCCATCAAAATAACTCACTGATGTAAAGGATTGTGAAATTTGTTTGAGCATTGTCATTGTCATAGAGAGAGCAAATTTCATGAATAAATTTAAACATATTGCAAGTTGAAAGCGTTACATCGTTTTCAGTCTCCTTTTTTAGCATTTTGCATTTGGCAGCAGATCAAATTGACAAAGATAACACAATACTTTAATTCCACAGTAAAGAAAGCCATGTAGTTTAAGTAAGTAGGTTTAGGGATAAAATATCGGTATTGGTATCGGTTATCAACCGAATGAGTTTTGGTAAATCGGCATATTGGATAGCGCCCAAAAATCCAATGTTGTGCATTCCTAATATTTGATATATATTTATATTTATAGCATTTTTTTTTAACAACTGAAGTTAACCTGACTGGAAAACACACAATACTGCCCCTTTAAGAGAATTGTTGGCACCAAGGGGGAGAAGACAAAAAGCGATAGAGGAGCCGTCATGGCGCAGCGTTAAACCAGGATAATCCTGAATCTGCATGTCTGACTCCTACTGACCCAACACCTGAGAGTCTGATGCTCTCAGTTGAGCCATTATGGAACCATCTTCACCCAGTTCCTGTCCGCCTGTTAAAACAGCTTCTATCTTAGTTCCACAATTGCGTCTAGATTCCAGAAATCTCCTGTTTTTAAAGCTGTAAAATGGAATAGTTCATATAAACTCCAAACCGTTTAGCGCTTCACACTGAAGCGGCATTTCCAGCAAACTGAACATCTTGTTTCCGTTTTTGTCCTTCTCCCGCATGCGTCATGCCATCAGGTTTGATGTGGACTTCACAGAGGTGCACAGCTACATGACCCGCGGCGAGGCCATCCTGCAGAGCCCCGAATTCTCCGTGTCACGCAAAGACGGCAGCATTCAGGAGCTGCATGACAAAGTCCAGGTAAAAAAAAAAAAAAAAAAGAACAGTTTAGTGCTCAATGTGAGAATAATCCCCCACAGCGTTAGATTCTGCTGAGATCTGAGCTGCTGGGGAAGCATTACCCAGCTGGGGCTGGACGAGGTTTTACATCTCATTTAGCAGTCGGGCCTGGAAGGACTGCTGGAGCTGTGATTATGCAACAAGACAGTGTCAAACTCTGTTTAAAAAGTGTTGGTAAAGTGTTGCCCAGTTTAGTTTAATCAGTTATGCATAAAACATACTTTTAAAAGTTCTAAATCGAAACAGAAAACGACCCAGATAAGAGACAAATAGAAGCAGAAACGACAAGAAGGGTGAAAATCTTTAGGGAAGTTCAGAAGTGAGAAATAGAGGACACTGACCTCAGCTTGGATGTTTGATTTCGATCAGATTTACACACTAAAGACGGTGAACAGGTCTCGGATAAGAATGCAGATGGTATCTGACAACGCCTCATAAAAACCGCGCCCCAAATTAGCAAACCTAATGTCCCGAATAGCCACACATTCCCTTCGCTTGTCAGCCACAGAAACAGGGGGGAGCCATACTTCATGGAAGGTCTTAAAGACTTTACTTTTGTCACAAAGTGAGTTGGCACTTTATGGAGAGCAGAGTGTTAGAATGTAAAACTGTTACAACAACAATAACTGGTATAGATAAGTAAAAAACATGGCCGCTTGGTGTCTATCCAAAGTCTGAAGACGATGTAGAAGCATCCTGATAAAGCAGCTAATACCTCCTTTTTTTAATGCTCAGCATCCATCATGCCTGAGGAGTGAAACAGTTTCTTAGTGACGGTACAGATACTTAGGATAGCACAATTTGTTATCACGACAGGCCTTTGTCCTCTGTGTCGGTCCGTCCTGTGAAATGCCAAGAAAAACATTGAAGTCTGCGCTTCTAAGATGAAATCTGAAATTTTGGAACCCAGCTTTTCCGCCATTAATTACAGCCACCGCTCTGATGTTGAGCCAGTCAGCATCTCTCTGTTGTTCTGCTGTCGAGCTCGTCTCTCTCCTCCTCCGCTCTGTTTGCCACAGGCCATAGACCGAGAGCGGCCAGAGAAGTACAGGAAGCTCCAGGAAGCGACGCGCACGGCGCAGACGCTCGTCGAGCAGGGTACCCGCACACTCTCACACAGGCATGCACACCCGCCCCGTCTGTCCCCATGGCAACGCCTCCACCTGTCCCACCCTCCCCGCTCGTCTCCATAGAAACACCGACGGAGAAACACACAGCGAGAGGGGACAGAGATGGATTTTTTTGTGTCCTCACCTCTGTCCTTGTGTAATTGTTGGTGTCCCTGAAAGCAGAGATCTCAATTTATAGTCGCCTCTCATTCCAACAGTCTGCCAGGCCAGAATAACACTTTTAAAAGTCTTTCCCCTCCTCCCCCAAGCTGTTTTCCTTCCCAAAAACAAATCTAAATCAGAATACCCCCAAAAAAAAAGCAATACATCTGCGAAATTTTGATTAGTTTGGCATAGAGTTTGGTGCATATTGTATCGTTTATCATTTATCGTGATAAATGTCTGCCTGGTGAGAGTTTTGATTTATCATTGTCACAATAAATTCCAACTAACTGTTTGAAAATCTGCAAAACTGTTCATATTGTCAGGATTTATAGTCTTTACTGTTTCCTCAAATGTTTGTTCAGTGAAAGTATTAATAAGTACCAATAAATCTGAAAATCTCACATCACACTTCTCTATGTGACTGGTGTCTTTAAGAAGCACATTAGAAAAACGGGAATGTTTTTCAAGAGCATTATTTGTGTTTGTGGGGCTAAAATTGGTGTGACACACAGTCACAGTCATACAGTTACCTAAAAAAAAGACTTCATAAATAGTTTTTATTGTCACGTAAATGGTTACCATAATAATGCCGTCCTGTTGTGAGTTTTCCCATGTAAACATTCCTAAATCCTGCACCCGACCGCCTGCAGAGGGGAGCCGAGCCGATGACATCGCTCAGGCAGCAGAGCAGCTGAACCAGCGCTGGGCAGGATTCTGCGTCCTGCTGGCCGACCGGCTCACATGGCTGGCCTACCAAACAAAGGTACCAAACAACGACAAATTAGGACATGATGGAAATAATGTTTTTATTAGGTTGTGAAATCATTTTACATGCAAAGTCAGGGTTTCCCCCAGTGTATAATAAGCCTGGCGGGCCACCAGGCTTTACTTGTGAACCCACCAGGCTTAGCATTGCTTATTGATTTAAGATTTTTTATATATATGTTTGCATTTTTTAAGGTTTTATAGTTGGTTTTCAGATATTAATCTTCCAATAACACATAATTATCAAGCGATATTTTCAAATTTCCTGTCAACTTTAAACATTTTTTAAACTCAAAAACACGACGGGCTGCTGGAGGAATGACTGCCCTCACCCCAACCACCGGGCTTTGCAGGTTTTCTGGAGGAAACCTTGAAAGTAATAAATTATTAAAATAAAGTATTAAAAGTGAATTTCTTTGATACAGTGTTTATGTTAAACACATGGAAATAGAAGTCAGTTTTATCTAAATGGTGTTTTGGGGGTTTTTT
Source organism: Poecilia latipinna (assembly GCF_001443285.1). Classification (NCBI taxonomy): domain Eukaryota; kingdom Metazoa; phylum Chordata; class Actinopteri; order Cyprinodontiformes; family Poeciliidae; genus Poecilia; species Poecilia latipinna. The sequence goes on along the minus strand of NW_015113139.1, from coordinate 75,347 downwards.
TGTGCTGCAGGTTTTGGCCTTTTACAGCTTGTACGAGCAGTGTGAGCAGGCAGTGGACAACAGTGAGAACTGGCTCAAAGTGCAGGCACCTCCGGCGTCGGAGCCAGAACCTCTCAAAGTGCAGCTGGACCGATGTCGGGTGAGCGAGGCGACAAGAGGGTCCAACTCAGACGCTTTTCAGCCACCAAACACTACAATGTTAATCTCACCCCACACTACAACATCATTATCGATCTCTCTGTCTACTTCCTACATTTTTTTTCTTGTTCCTTTATCTTTTTTTACTTGTTTGATTCCCCCCACCCCCCTATGCACCTTGTCACAGCTTTATATTGTAAGTACTTCACTATCCACTCATTCTCTTTGGCTTAGAAAACTTTTTTTTCTGCTTTGTAGATCCTTTTGGAACAACTGCATTGCAAAAACACAAAATCCTCTTGAGTAATTTTGGTCTAGTTCCTGTTGCGAATGCCAAACTAACTTACAAATAACTTCCCAGCAAGATATAGGAGTTTGTTTCAAGTCAATAATTCCTTAATATTAAAGAAAAAGTGCTACTTTCATTGGCAGATTATTTAACTCATAAGACATTTTCCCATGTTGTAAATGAAATAATCTGCCAATCGATAGTCAATAATAAAAAAATCCTGATTCTTGGCACGCTTGCTGGAAAGTTACTTCGGAGTTAACTTTACCTTATTTCAAGTGCACTAACAGATTTACACTAGACCAAAAGTATTCCAAGACTCTTTTTTGTTTTTGCAGTGTGAAAAACCAGATCAGTGTTTAAAAGCAGAAACGCTTGTTAAGTTAGCTTCCCCATAGCTCCAGCTGCTAAAATTACAAATATTAGCTCTTTTATTTCGTACTTTACGAAATAGAAGAGCTAATTTGGAAAAAAATCAGAGCATCTGGCTGAAGAGATCATGTTGAGAAGAATCGACTTTTCTTTTGTGGAAGGTTTTTCCTCTCCATACAAACTGAAATGTGTGTCTAATGGCCAAAAGTTACAAGAAGTGTAACCTTATCGACAGCAGAGGCAGACAAACTTTTTACATACCAGCTTGATTATGTTTTGAATAATTAAACTAAAATTTGATGTCAGCACCGTGGTGGGAAAGAGTGTTTATTTCTTTATCGCTGTATTGAATCACCTTCCTGTTAATTACACTGTTAGATGCTTGTAAGCTGAGGATACTGATTGCTGCAGTTTTACAAGAGGAATTGATGTTTGTTGTTGCTGGATACAAGATTTGAGCTGCTCAGGGGTTTCATAATGTTCATGACTCGATTCACCAAGGCACAGGGAAGCTGCACTCAACCCCATGTCGCTTTACTGATCACAGTGGAGTGAAGTGTTCTCATGTAGTGTCACAAAATGTCAACCTGCACTGGCTAAACTCAGATATTTGTTTTTATATTGATTTGTATAATTTTTTGTTTTGTTTATTGTTTTAACTTGTTTATTCATTCTTGTTTTTCCTCCAACATTGAGATCTTCTAATAGATGCAGTGTGTCAGTACACAGAATATTACTGTAAAAATACAAAAAAATGACGAAAAGTTGATAATCACTTGTAGAGCTGAAACAATTAATCGTGAAGAATCGATTATTAAAATAATCGTCAGCAAATTCAGTAACTGATTAATCATTAATTGGAGTATACAGACTTAAAAAAGGTAATTTGCTGAAAGAACACCAGTAGTAATTAAACCAAAACCATTTTAAAGAAATAAATTATATTTTGCATTTGAGATGTTCTACCTATAGCAATTTAATTGCCTAATTTTACCTTCACTTGGTTAAAATACAGTAAGAAAATTCGGTAACACTTTATTTGAAGGGGGGTGAATAAGACTGTCATGATACTGTCATAAACATGACATAACAGCTGTCATGAACATGAATAAGCCTTCATGAATATTTATGACTGTTGTCATAAAGCGTCATTCAGTAAATTATGACATTTTTAATACAAAGTTGACATTATTCAAAATGTCTTTAAGACAACTTGACATTAACCAGGAAATCATTACTGTTTAAACTTTACCTTTAATAACATAAAGTTACCTAATTTTTAAAGTGCAATCAGTAATACTTTTATAACAAATTTATATCAGTAATGATTTATTGGTTAAAGTGAAGTTGTCATAATTTACCGAATGACGCTTTATGACAACAGTCATAAATATTCATGAAGGCTTATTGATGTTCATGACAGGTGTTATGTCATGTTTATGAAAGTGTCATGACAGTCTTATTCACCCCCTTCAAATAAAGTGTTACCGAAAAGTCATTATTTTTGATATCCAATTATTAATCAGTTAATATAAAAAAAATAAAATAAAATACTGTATTGGCTCCAATCAAGCGTTCACTAAAAGAATGCTGTTGTTTAATTTTAGGCAGTAAAATGTTTTTTTTTTTCTTAATTTAAAAATGGATTAAATTATTTATTTGCATCTTTAAATGTATTTCTAATATTGTGTAAAAAGAAAAAAGTTTAAGTGATAAAATGAAAAATCTGCAGAATATCCTGATGTTTTTATCCAATTAATCGATTAATCATCAGAATACTTGATTACTAGAATAATCATTAGTTGCAGCCCTAATGTTATAACACAGAAAACAGTTCTTAAAGGTGGTAGGTACATTTTCTAAACCTTGTAAAAGTGGTTTAGAATACAGTTCAGTCCTGATTCACACTCTTAAAAAACTTCCAAAGCAGAAGATAAATGTAACATTGTTAGCAGCTAACGGTTACAAGTTATGGAGTTCTTTTAGTGCCTACAACTTTTTCAGCTGCGCTACAAGGAATGTTTATTAGTTGGCTTCATCAAAACAGTTTTAAGCTACTTTTACTACAGCAAAAATAAATGCTTCAAACATAAATGTGACGATTTGTCAAGCTAAAGCTCATGTTCTTATCTAGCGTTCTTAAATGTAGCATATGTAGCTAACAAGATGTAGACAGTTGCAACCAGATAGCGGTTTCTTCACTAAAAAAAACAAAATCTTTAAGCTGTGCAAGCTCTTATTACACCTCTAGACCATTGATGTTTAAAGGATTTAATATTGTTGGGCATTGAAAGTTAAAATACTGAACTTTACAAGATCCAACAATGTTCAGGTTTTTGGCTTAAATCTCCTCCACTTTCCTCTGTCCTGTCACCAGGAGGAGATTGCTCGCCTGTCCTCCCTCCAGCCACAGGTTGACCTCCTGGAAAAGCGTCTGAATGAACTGAAAGACGAAAAGGAAGGCGAGGAGGACCCGTCCGCCTTTCTGGATGCCGACATCACTGCCTTCAAAGAACACTACCACAAGGTGCTGGAGGATCTGCGGGCCAGAGAGAGGCAGCTACAGCTCGGTGAGAACGGAAAGATGGTTGTTAGCCGCAACTTGTAGCAAATTGCAGCTCCAGGTGTGCCGTAGAAACTGTGCTTTTAGTCATCAATAACTCAGGTACATAGTTGTCAGCAGCTGCGTTTCCATTACAAGTTTGTGCAAAACTTTGTCAATATCCTCCTATCACTTCCTGTCATCTTCTTCTTGGTGGTTTGCGCCAGCGGCAACATCCGGTTGTTGACCATGTGAAGCTAAATACATCAGTTCTGATACAGCCACATCCCAGGGCCAAACGTTTTTTTTTTTACCGAAAAACGAGTTTTCCTTTGAGCAAATTGATTTTCAAAATGCCAAATTGCAAATACATGGTCAATGGAAACGCAACTATAGTTGAGAAACAAAGGGGGACTGTTTTGATTGATCAACTAACTGATTCATTGCCCGATTGTGTTTGTATTGGCTTATTGTTGGATTGCCTTTGGAGACACAAGGAAACAATAAAAAGGGCAGGAGTCCTTTTTGGCCTCTTGAAATGTTCTCGACAGCAACGACTCGATGCAGTTTAAACAGACGTAGCATCTGCTTTTGTCCTGTAACCATTTTCAACCAAACATTTGATTAAAAACACCCAGAAGGTGGAAGACTGCGTGAGCCTTTTCTGTCTACAAGCTTTGACTATCTTTTCAGCCTCTCTCTTCTTTTCTGCCTTCAGTTTTGGAAAGCTTGCCCCCAGCTCGATATAAAGAGACCATATCTGCATTGTTGGCATGGTTACAGCAGTGCGAAGCCAAACTTTCCATCCCATCAACAGCTGTTACCGAGTATCCCATTATGGAGCAGAGACTCAAGGATCTTCAGGTACTCTGCACACACCAGGACAATATGAAAAAAACCCCCGGAAATAATTAGCTTTTTTGAAGCGGCCAGTTTAGTAATGACTGAAATTAAAGTAAGAAAATAATAAGGAAGACATTTCTGTCTAGCCGTTGTGCCCATGACTTAATGTTCCACTTCAGAACTTTACAGACGTTCATCAGAATCATGAAAAACATAAATTTGGGGGTTTTAGTGCAATAAAGTTCCTTTTTCCAAAGTTTAAAGTTAAACTTTTATCAGAATTCTGACTTTTTTTATTTTTTATTTACATATCTGAATCATTTATGATCCTATCAAACAATTCTGTTGCGTACTGTTAGCAGGGTCTAAATTACCATCCGCTGCTAGTCAGATTCATTTAAATTTGGTCATGCTGCTAGCCAAAGTGGTGGGTTTAAATTGTTTACTGCGCTTCGTTTACAATTCTGCCTTTTTGACCACAAAACAATATGTGAAGAAGCAAAGAAAACATGCTACAAGCAGAATAATCAACAAGTTAGCGTTAGCCTGTCGTTTCCGGTGTAAAAGCTGTGGCTCGGGGGCCATTTTTGGCCACTGAAATAAAGTGAAGGGTGGTAAAAATTTGACCAGCAAAATAAAAAACAATTACTAACCCCAAAAATATTTTTTCTTAATAACTCAACAGTCCTTTTTAATGTTTTGGATCTTTAATAACATACAGATTTAATAACAGTTTGTGTGTTGTTGAGCAGCTAAAACAAACACCAAAGAATCACAGTAAACTATTTTTTTTTTGCATTTTTTATTTAATACATTTTGTAACTTGCAGTCTTAATTCATCCTTCAACAAAGATCCTGAGTAGAGCAAGATGCATGTTTACCTGAGGCTCTTTTGTAGCTGGAGTTCTTTTTGGAAAAGAAATATAACTTTGATTATTTTAGTTTGTTTTTCAGAGAGTCAAATCTTTAAGAATATAAAAATAATATGTTTTTAAACTATAAATTGTAAATGTAGTCTGTTCAGCTCACATCCATACACTGGATTATATATTATTTTTTTATGATCAGAATACCTGAAATTACATCATATTTTTTTGAGTTTGTTAAATTAATCACCTTACATTTGGTTTGTTTTTCAATTAAAATGTAAAAATTTTTATTTATTTACCTTCAGGTGATGAGCTGATTAATCTATATGACTGAATAATAATGATAATGATGACAGTAGGGCCGTTTATGTCCATTTCCCATCCCTAAAAAAAACCCAACATGGGGTTGATGTTTCTGCCAGACTGTGGAAGCCTGTAATCGCTTTTTTTACTATAAGTAGTAACATTTTATCGCCAGCAGTGATGGCAAACAACCAAGGCAGCCAGCGTGTAAAACGATGCTTCCTCTTGCACTTGAAAGTAGCAGGCAGAGGAGAGCATGGCGACCATGCATCATTAGCTGAAAGTTTGGTTTAAGCCTCCGACCTTGGGAGGAAACTGTGTGCATCTGACACAACAGGACGTTACCTGTAAGTTCATTATGGCGGTTGTTAGGGGTGATGGATTTTTTATTTTCCTCCAAATTATTCTTTTAACTACTAAAAAGAAGTTGCTGATTTCACTCTTGACTCATAATTAAAATACTTGGATGAAACTTTCTGAATAGCCCGTTTTTGTACCAACGAGGTTTAGTGGTTTGCTGCATTAATTCCATGACAAATGTTCGCAAAACTTTGACAGTATTCCGCTAATGTAGAAGGAAAAAAAATAATTTTGGAATTTAAAGTTTCCATCAAAGAAGAAACGCAGTTAAAATCACAGATGAATATGATTGTTCACTTGATAAGTCATTAAAAATAATCTTCTAACTACTTCCTGTTGTCATCTTCTTCATGAATATGGCCGAAAAAAACCCAAAAAACTCATCTGTCAGGCTACACGTTTTATCAAAAAATTTGTGGATTTTTTTTTATTTGTTATTTGATCTAATTCCTTTAAGCACATTTTAATTTAAACTGTAAAATAGTGGAAATATAGAAACATATTTCTGTATTTTATACATTTTTAATTTTCATTATTTGTAGCTACAAAAATTTGCATAAAGAAGCATTTTTTTTTGTGCAATTTTCCATCCACTCTTGTAGAAAAAAATCTGGATTTTTATCGCAGCATGAAAACTACGTCAGCCTCGACACAAAACCCGACAGAGTAACGCAATTTAATTCAGAACTTGTGTGTTTGTGAAGCCCAAACACAATCTTTGAGACAAAAACAGAAATCATCTTATGAAATTTGTTTCTTGTTTTGAGTTTGTATTTTATCAGTCAAAAAGAAAATAGAAAAATAAATCTACTTATAATGCAAACAGTCGTCCGGATTCACACGCCGTTCATTATGCGTACCTGGGAGAGGGGAATTGTGTGTGTGTGTGTGTGTGTGTGTGTGTGTGTGTGTGTGTGTGTGTGTGTGCTGTTTTGCTTAGGCCCTTCTTTTGGTAAAACCACTGACCTTGTTTGGACCTGAAGACTTTGTTGGAATCAAAAAGTTGTTTTTTTAGTATTTACTTGGGTGATGCATCAGAAATGAACACAAACCTCTTAACTATAATTTCTCCAATGTTTTGTTCAGGCTCTACAAAATAAAGTAAAAAATCAAACAAAAACACCCTTTATAAGGCTGGCTTTTTAACTAGGGTGTGTGTGTGTGCGTGCGTGCGTGCGTGTGTGTGTGTGTGTGTTTCTATCCACAACCCTGTAATTACAGGAGGCAGATGAGCAAAATCCCACTGGAGCAAGTTGCTGTCTTGGTTTATCTCTATATCTACCTAGAAACACACACACACACACACACACGTTCACACAGGGGTGAGAAAGTCATTACAATCCCAATTTTCATGCACGAAAGAACATTTTGTGACCCAACACATAACAATAATCTATATTTGCTTTCAAAAGGATACATTTTTCATATTAGTCGCATTGATTTGTTTTTATATTTCAAATGAAGTGAAGATTACATTGTAGCTGCAAGTGTGCATGGAGTGTGTGCGTGTGTGTATGTCGGCTAAATTTACTTTTACTGTAGCCTGAGCTTAATTAGAGTAGCAGATAATAATTAGGGATTCATCCTGCATGCTGATAAGCTTTTATTTATTCAGTCCAACTGTTTATCCTCTTGTAGCCTATAGCTCTCATTATATGGGAAATAAATGAGGTTTTTCCTCAGGTAGGGGTTCTTATTTTTATTCCCACACCTTTTTTTTTTTTTTTAAGAAAACATAGATTAAAGACGCCAGCTGAGATAAGTGAAAGCATGATCCAGATGGATTATGACACAGTGAATCCACAGCTCCTTAAAGGATTCATCACTTCCATAATTCAGTCATTAGACTCAACAGCATCCACTTTCACAAGAATTTTTTTTTTCTTTTTTGCAGTGCAGGGATGTAAACAGAAAGAGGGGATAAATGACTTTGAGTTGGTGTTCATTAAATCTGCAGATAGTTTCCCCCTGTTGTTCAGTACAAATGAATTTCACAATGCGAACTCGGTTAGAGAAAAGAAAGTGACTGGAGACATGACGTTCACAAAATATTCCGCTCGTGTGAAACGGGATTATTGAACTGCGTGACATAACTTTATGAGAGATGTTATCCGATTTGATTTTGTGGTGATGCTTAAATATGTCTGGGACAAACTGAAGGTCTGCATTGTGATGCTGATGAAGATTTTTCAAGAACTTAGTTTAAAAAAAGTAATCTCTGGATCATATCAGGTGAACATGTGGCTCTTAGACAATTTCTTGATTGTTAAAAATGAACACTAGAATCCTCAAAAAACTCAGCCAGGCCACAGTCTATTTGAAAAAAAAAATGCTCTGCAGCTCAGGACACGGCTTTCTACGGGTCATAAGGACCAAAAAGTTCCTTCAGGAATAAGATAAAGTTCCTAATTGGGTTTTTCAGAAGAATGCTTGTTTGGGGATAACTGTTAGCCAAAGGTTAGTTTACAGCCTTCCAACTACTTGCTGTAATTTATCATCTAGGGTGCTTTTCCACACTACTGTGTAATCTTACCAACCATTTTATTACTAGTTTCAGGTTAGACTTCCTTTTTACCTTCAGTAAGGTAGTTGGGGATCCCCTCTGCTTCTGTTTTAAATTAATTAAAGTGAAGGAGATTTTAATTCATCCAGACAAAACAAACATGAATTACCACCTCCCATCCTTATGGGTCAATAGATCTGAATATAACTGGCAATGCAGTAGTTATGTCTAATAAAACTTGAACCCAAAGGCGACATGCATGATGAAAATGACACAGGGCCTAAAATGGAGCCTTGTGGAACTCCACATGCTTTTGTTGTTTCCACGTGGTTCAAACTATGACAGGAGGAGTCTGAGATCTATGGTGTTAAACAGAGCAGAGTTTCCAGTTAGCAGCTGTTTTAGTGATTTGATAGCATTTAAAAACAGACTGGAACCTTTGAGAATTTCAATTATTGTCCAAAAAAATGTTTCAACCTGAATGAAATCATTTTCCTCCATAACCTTGGAAACGGCCCCATTGAGGATCAGCACCTCAGCTTGTTTAAAGGCAGCCTGCATTCAGAGACGTTTATCAGCGACAGAACATTTGACCCAACACAGCGGAAAACCTCTTTAAAAACAGAGTTTAAAACATTGAAGAGACTCTGAGGCCTCTGGATGTTTAATAAGGCAAGATTAGAGAGATCGTTTGACTTTTTATTCTTTAAAGCGTTTTGATAATTTAATCAGCAGTTCTTTTTAAAATCCCTAGAGGAACATGTCGTTATTTTCCATTTTCGCTCAGCTCAACTACAATCGCGACTCAGTGCACAAATGGATTGTTGCGATTAGACTCGACTGGAGCCATAGTGACCAAATTGTCTGTGCAGGTAAACGTAGAAGTGAGCTTCTCAACACCCGAGTTGAAACCAGCATCCAATCATTAAAAGCAGTGGGGAACTGTGAGGCAGTACAGTGAATTTATCTGACAAGAATGATGTGACTGAGGAACAGTTTTCACTGAAGAGAGGGAATCTGTAAATACAACAAGGAAATGATCGGAAATACCTGTTTGACAGATTTCATGAGACAACAAAAGGTCGAGAAAATCAATCGGATGCTCTTTGAGAACGGTTTGGAGATGTTCCTCTTTAGCTCCAACATGACTGAACGCCAGTGCACAAAATGTGTTTGGTGATTTTCATGGACAAATGGTTAAAATCTTCTAAAAATATACTCCTAAGCATTGCAGACTACATTCCAAGAAGAGTTAAAACTGTTGTAGCTGCAAAGGGTGGACCTAGGCCATATTAAATAAAAAGACAAGTGACCCAATACTTTGGGCAATTAGCGTATTTCACAGATGTTTTTACATAACATTTTTGATGGTGAATTAATGGTTGAGTAAATTCTTTATGTCTGAACCACATAATATAAAATTACCTCATGGAAATGCAAGCGTGTGTCTAAGTTCTCTACATTTCAGGCAAAATCATTTGGGGAGGGATTTCAAATAGTTCCATAATGCAAGCCGAGAAAAATTAAAGTAGCTAAATTTCTCAGTTCTGTAGTGCAGACACTAGAAATTGTACTTTATCAAGAACCTAATGTGGCGCACTTTTTCCAAAACTCTCTGACTCGAACTCTTTACACATTACGGTATCTGTGTGTTTGACACCATCTCAAAACTGGGCCCAGATTTCCCTCCGTGTGTTTATCACCACAAAGCAAAATGTCTTCCTACAGACAGGCCTCTTCACAACTTACTTTCTTGTTCATTTCTTTGTCTTCTCGGTCTCACGTCGTCCATCTCTGCCTCCCTCTCAGGCTCTCCAGGCGGCCCTGGCTGAACACCAGGGTGAGATCGACTACCTGACTTCAGCTGTTGAGCAGGTCTTTCAGAAAGCTCCACCAGACATCAGCCAAAAGTAAGACAAAGGAAGATCATACGTCATTGTAAGGGTAAAGGTAACATAGAGACAACGGTCTCAAGCACCTTTAGCTAAAAAATCAACATGATAAATAAAGGTGGGCAACTAAGATCCATATTGTGACGTTTAGGGAAACACAAAGACTTCAATGACTTGAATTTTGAAGGGACACTTTGGTTGACTGACAATCTGCGATGGCTACACAAGTTTCTCTTGTGTTGAAGGTATCGCCTAGAGATAGACGCCATAATGGCCCGCTGGAGACGACTGGGCTCCACTCTGACAGACAGCGTCCAGAGAATCCAGGAGCTCATGGCCAAACTGATGCAGTTTGAGGTGAGACTCAAGAGACGGATCGTGTTTTCAAGATTTGTGCAGACCGAACAATGTGTGTCTCCTGCTCTCACTTCCTGTCTACTTCTCTCTGCTAGAATGACGTAAAGACTCTGAAAAAGTGGATGGCAGATGTGGATGTGTTTCTGAACGAGGAGTGGCCCGCTCTGGGAGACTCTGAGGCTCTGGAGAAACAGTTAGAGCAGTGCACAGTAAGAAAACAAGTGTCCAGGCACGATTTTTGGATCAAACTGTCTCAATCCATAGATTCCTGTTCTTTGCGCGCTGTACCTTGACCAGGCTCTGGTGAATGACATCCACACCATCCAACCCAGCGTGAACGGAATCAACGAAGTGGGTCTGTACCTCAAGAAAGAAGCAGAACCACCCTTTGCCATCCACATCCAGAAAGAACTGGATGAACTGAACATGCAGTGGGAGAATGTATGCAAACAGGTACGCAACAACAACCACCACCACACACAAAGTCGTCTTCAAATTTCTGCCATCCAGTTTGCATTCACTTCCCTTCTCTGTGTAGGCCTATGCAAAGAAGTCAGCCTTGAAAGGGGGCCTTGACAAGACCATGGCGTTGAGGAAGGAGATGCAGGAAATGCAAGAATGGATAAACCAGGCCGAGGAAGACTATCTGGAGAGAGACTTCACATACAAGACACCCGAGGAGCTGCGCAAGGCAGTCGAGGAGCTCAAGGTGTGTTTGTCAATGTGTAAGATCACAAGACATGGAAAATTCAACCTTTATATTGATGATAATCCATGTAAAGATTGTTTCATTGTTGATGCCGTAAAGGACTCAAGGTATGCGTCCCAAACAATCAAAAGGAAGATTAATCCGAGAGTCTTAACTTTAGTTTCTGCTGTCCACTCTTGTCTCTAAGTTTTCTTGGACACACTTCTATGTGACTTGTGTCCAAAAGTCTTCACC
>NW_015113139.1:59375-60750 GCF_001443285.1 Poecilia latipinna | reverse complement strand
GCCATTTCTTCAAGTTGTCATCCCTCCCCGCAACAGCTGTAGGTTGCGGTAAACCAATAGTCACATTTAAGATTTGATCGCTGGTGTTCCCACATATTTTATAGCCTAAAAGCTCCGACGAAAGCCGGTTAGCGTTAGGGTAACATGCAAACCAATGGCAGTTCCGGCTTGCGGCGGAAGTCACACCCATAATTCACACAAAGCATCATGGGGCGCAGGAATAAGGTGGATACGGCTTTACCGGCTCTTAGCTTATTTTGTTTTTTGTCAATAAGTTGCAAGTTTGCACATTCCTCATTGACATCAACGCAGCACAGGCCCACGCGGGATCTGGCAGCATCAGACAACATCATGGGACATCAGGCAGAAATCCTTTGTTATGAATGCTGTTTTAACCCAAACAATGTAATATATTATCTGGAAGACATCTGGCTAATGGCTTAAGGGCTCCAGACTAACAGCTGATGGCTAAGCATCACATAAACTCATTAAAATAACAATGCTAAGCATCTAATCATTTCCAGATCAATAAGTGAAGGTAGTGGTGAGTGTAGCTTCCTGCTCTATGCAGCATGAAAACAAACTCCCTCCCTTGGATTCAGTCACATTTCTCTGTCAGTTCATCCAACTTAAAAAATCCCATCTATCCTCCTCTGGTTTCAGGTGTTCCCCAGGGTTCTGTCCTAGGACTGCTTCTCTTCACCATCTGCAAGCCCAGATTTTAGCCTGGGCTTACCGGGGCTGCAGCCCGGGGCCCCTGTGAATCCCAAAGATTTCTGTGAATGAATAAGGTCAGAATGCCTTAACTTTATCACTGGCTAAGAGGATTTTGGCGGTGCTGTTGAAAAAATGTCTGATTTGTTCAGGCAAACGTCCATCATGATTATTATTGGTCCACGTTGGACGCTTCGTACCCTATTCTCACGATGGCGGACAGAATTAACCATCGTCCCTCTCCACTTCTCAAGACATTAGCCTTGCTAACAGCTGTTCTATGGTCCCACCTGAACCTGAACCTGGATCTGGGTCTGATCCGGTGCCTTTCTTTTTTTTAAAAAAAGGCAACATACCATATTAGACCAATAAAGTCTTTCTAATTAGTTATTCCCGAGATCTTAGTGGTTGTTTTACGGAATCGGATAGTATTTTTGCAAAGATTTGTAGTTCTTTAAGCTTATTGCATTGTTTACTTCCTGGTTCGGTAAAGGGGTCCTAAAAAGCCACGCCCACAGAAACATCAGTCTTTTCCAGCTGCCACCACCAGTTGATCTATAACACCGGTCACAAGTTGTAATGCGAACACAACCGTTCCGTTCCATGCGAAAGCGCCTAAAATGTCTCAGTAACGCATTGAGATTTCCTGCCTCTGCCATTA
>NW_015113139.1:0-56040 GCF_001443285.1 Poecilia latipinna | reverse complement strand
AGTGCAGTGCAGTGCAGTGCAGTGCAGTGCAGTGCAGTGCAGTGCGAAAGCACCTTTAGTGTGTTCAGCAGGATCATCAAAGGCTAAGGCTAACTGGTGATGTTTTGGATGATAATAGATAATATTCCAAAACTAGAATAAACCGACTGAAAAAAAAAAAAGCACTTCCATCACATTCGAAATGTTTTAGGCATTAGCTGGACACTGAAAATAATATCTCACCAGAGGAACTTTGACTGAACATCAGCTGGCGATGTCTTCTGAAATAATTATTTCCGTGGTAAAATGTCCCGCTCTGAACAATTTTGATAATGCTTCTGAGAGCAGCTGGAAAAGTGGAAAGATGTCTGAGCGGGGAGCGAATTCAAAGAGAACAGCTTGTTCTTTTGAGAGGGGCGCAGCCTGAAGAAGGGACGTTGTTGTCTAGAAGTATCAGCACGTGGCCATAAACCGTCATCATGGGAGGTATAACGGGACATAAGTGGATTGTTTGGATCCTTATGTTTTGTTCTGGTCTTCAGTTTGGATCTGTATACAACATGATCTGACATAAGACGAATCATATGGGTTATAATGTCGTGGGAAAAAAAGTAAAATGTATTTTTCTGATTTTGTAAAGAACAATTAGCACTGGAATTTGAAGATATTTTAAGTATCCAAAAATAACAATAAATAAAAAGGAAGTAAATAAATAAAACAGAATATGGAAGGCATATATAAGACTGGATGTTTATCACAAAAAGACTTCTCCTGTGAAATCCCTCCCATTGACTCACATTGACTCCCCAGCTCTGACGGACTCTCCCTCCTCTTTGTCTCTCCCTCCCTGACTGTGAATAATTCAGGGCTGATGACGCCTCCAGGCTGCCAGGCTTTTATTGTCGAAATCCTTCTCTCACTCGGTCTTCCGTCCTTTTCGTCAGTGGCTTCGCTCTGCTCCCCGGATTCCTCAATTTTGTATCAAATTGCATCAACTTTCCATCCTCTGCCAACGTCTTTTTTTTTTCTTTTTGTTTAGCTTGCATAACTTGAATATAATAGATTTGTGAATTCCCCCTGTGGCACTGTTTGCTTTGTGATATCTCTAACAGCCTCAGCAGAAGAAATGTCTCACCCTGCTGAGCGCAAAAGTAACAAAAAAAAAAATCAGATTAAATCTCCTTAATTTCACTCATCCTTTAAACTCCTACTTTCCTTTATTTGTTCTCTTTTTCTGCTTCGAACCCCACTGGGAAGTAAATCTGTATGGATACATTATGTACGTGTTAGTTTAGAAAACGGCCTTGCTTTTTGTGAAAATGTTTTCATATTTTTGATTTTTCCCTCCACTTCTCAGAGGGCGCAGGAGGAGGTCCACTCCAAGGAGCAAAAGGTCAAACTCCTGACGGACAGCGTCAACAGCTTCATCGGCAAGGCCCCGCCCACCGCCCACGATGCATTGCGCTCGGAACTGGACGTACTGACGGCCAACTACCAGCGTTTGTGTAGCCGCCTGGATGGAAAATGTAAAACTCTAGAGGTACATCATCTACCCTCATCTACTTGATGGATTATTGGCTAATTTTAATTTAAAAAAAAAAACGTAATAAAGTCAGAATGCAGTTCGGATGAAAACGACATTAATTAGGGTGCTTGAAATCCTTGAAAATGCTTGATTTTTGTGAAAAGTTCTTGAAAGAGAAGAAGATTCAAACTACACAATGCACTCTAATATTTGATTAAAAGCCTAAATTTAGAAAGTATTGTTTACAGTTGAAACCAGATATTAAAAAATAAATTTAAAAAATCTATACTGTTTTTTTCCTCAAACCTTTTGACTTGCACAAGTCGGAATCCGCTCTGGTCTGCTAACAGGAGCTGCATGTTTGTCGTCGGGAAAATTAGAACTTTAGCCTGTTTCAGGACGAACCGAAACTTGCCAAACACGCAGATGTCGAGCAGCGTTTCCATTCCGTTCCACGTCTCCTGACTTTCTGTGCGTGTCTGTGCACCGTCCACAGGAGGTGTGGGCCTGCTGGTGTGAGCTGCTGTCCTACCTGGAGCAGGAGAACGCCTTCCTGGACCAGCTGGAGCAGAAACTGGACGACATAGAAAACCTGCAGGGGGGAGCGGAGGAGCTGCAGAAGGCGCTGGATGTAAGTATTACCATAATGCACACTCACTGCTTGAGCAAGTCAAACATTAACTTTGTTTCCCACTGCATACAGTTAAAAAACTCCTAATATGTTAATTCTATTATGAGGGAGGCACAGAAGTGTGTACAAAAGGTAAGATCCACTTTTTTTTTTTTGACTACCAGCAGCACAAAGATGGTTCAAGTTCAGAAATTGAATTTTCATTTGGTTTCATTTGCATATATTAACTTTAAAAGGGAAGCTCAAAGTGCTGCAGGCAGAATTACACAACACACACACTTCATAGTGAGTTCCTTATCTTCCTACTCATTTTATTATTATTATGTGTAGATTTATATGTGAATCTACACAAAACTATCATTTCCCACTTCAATCAGTCCCATATATTTATGTCAGTCTGTTATTATATTTTTGCTATAATAGTATTAATACAAAGTGATAAATGCTTCTTAGAATCAATTACATTTTTGCAATTTCAATTTAATTATACATCTAAAAAAAATGAGAAAATGACTGAGATAGAAAAACGGTGTAAATCTATTTGAAATCACACTAATATATATTTCCACATTTTTACAGACTACAAATTTAGTTAAACCAATTTACAGCATCCATAGAGACTAAGAAGCTCAAAAATGGGCCTTCCAGGACAGGAGGCTCACACTGATGCAGATTTATTATGTTTTTAATTAGTGTAAAATTATTACAAATACGTTTAAAATCTTCCTATAATGGGAAACTTTTGATGCAACAAAGCATAGAAACACTCAAAAGCAGACTTAGATGAACGCCAATCTGCTTTTAATTCATTTAATGAACTTTGTTAAATACTCCAAATCTGATCAAAAAATGACTCAAATCCTGTTTTTTTTTCTGACTTTTTTTTTCTTACATTTTTTTTTTCCGCCAAACAACCTCAAAAAGCTGTCGTGTTTTTTAGCAGGACGTGAAGAATCTTTTACATTTTTTGGCTTTTACACGTCCCATTTTTACAAAAACTCTAATTGCTTTATTTATTGTGCAAAAGGTTATATAAATTCTTTGTGATTCTTTGTAAATTATTTTTGTTTGAGCCCACAAATTGTTGTAATTCACAGATTTTGACCCATGTTGCCAAAAGCCTGACATCAGGTGTTTCTCTTTGTAATTTTCACAAATAAAAGAAAAAAGAAAAGATTTTCAAAACTCTCATTAAGCCCAGATGATTAGGATCAAATGGGATAAACCCTCCACTTAACCAAGGAGATGCTTTTCACTTAAAACCTCAGAAATGCCTCCACCGTCCTTAACAAGATAAAAATGAAAATTTTAAAAATCATCGTAACCGTGTCAAGTGTCTTAGCATGAAATTCCTCATCGCCACAGAGACGATTCGACAATCTGAATTTCTCAGCTAAACGCTGTCCGTGTTGGTAATGGAGAGAGGAAATCTGCCTGGCATTAATCGGAGCTCAAGGTCTCCAGGTTCTGCACACACTTAGTGATAACCAGCAACATCCATTTTCACAGCAGAATCAGAAATGACAGTTTAAATGAGCCGGGTGGGATAAAAAGTAAAAATGTCACATCCTGAGGTTACATATGTTACAGATGAAGGTATTTTCATCCCTGAGTTCCAGGAGAAAATTATACATCATTTAGTTGCGAAGATTCAGGCAGCCGAGTTATGTCTAAAACTAAATGCAGAAATATGTCGCGCTAATATGTAAACGAATGCTTTTGACTTTTTAATGCTGCGGTCCATTTGCCTCTGAAGCTCCAACTTGAATCTGGGAGCATCATCACTCCCACATTAACTTTGCTCTTTTGAAAAGTACTTTGAATGTACATTCCAACAATTTCCAGGATTGGGGATTCATTTGAAGGGGCAGTAAAATCGATCTTCTTTAGCTTTACATTATGTTATAAATATTATTCCCTCATCAAAACGTATCTGGAGTGTTTCCTTGTTTGAGAACAAGGAAACTTGTTTTCATCTCCCACGGCAACCATTCAGCTCTACAAACTGCGACTCCTCCACTCAGCTCCTTCAGACTAGCCAGCAGCAATTAGCAAACATTGGATGGAACTTCTCAGAGCAACGCTGGCAAAATTATTGTTAAAGGATTAATAAAAAGGAGCTGTGTTGTGATGACTTCCTGGAGGCGGGGTTTCAAATGGAGCAGGAGTTTCTTAAAGAGACAGAGGCCCGTTAGATTACAAATTCAAATTTCTTTTAAGCTTGAGATATGTAGCATTTTTATAACGACTAATGTTAGCATAGTTACCTTGACTGCGCTATAGAATAGCATTGTGTGCCTGGAAAATGCATAATAAAGATATAAATCAACAGAATAAGAGGCTATTATCACAGTAATAAAAACCTTTTGAAAATGTGGCGGCTATATTGGGTATTGATGTTAGGATTGGGGAGAAACCACCCACTTTTAGAGTCTGAAATTGAAATTTCAGGTGTGTTTTCACCTGTGGAGATACAGTTAAAGTCCAATCTTTAGCCAGTCATGAAAGAAAAGTGACTTTGATTTTTCTTTTGTTCTCTTCAAAGAGAACAAATTTTAACAAACTGAAAAAGTCAGTATGGCCTGCTGTCACAGTAGCACTTAGATGACTTGCTATAAATTGTGTTGATATTTATCACAGGAGGTTTGAGAATATGGAGTCCTTACTTGAACTGGTTTGGAAGCAGATTCAGGTCATGAGCCGTTTCCAGACCACCATCAGATTGCTCAGTTTCTCCCTGAAGGACGTCTTCCTCTTGCTCATCAACTTTATCAGGTCACTGGTGACCCAGGGCTTATTACTGGCAGAGACACCTTTAATGCCCTGGTGTGGATGGTGTGCGCTGATGTCATTTCTTTGTGGCTCACACATTGCATCCTAATCTGTGCCTCCAACGGTCCCAGAAGAGTCTCTGCTGCGGAAAATTGATCTAAAGATGGGGATAAATACCTGTTAGCATTTCGTACATCATAGTAGAACAAATCCACTGTTTTTGCTGTTTTTGTTTTTGCAGTTTAAACATTTGGAAACCCTAAAGTTTATTGTAAAAGTCTGCACAGCCCTTTAGGATTGTTTTTTTATTCTTTCAACACAGAGTCGACAAGTAGGAGGAAACGATGCGTCGTCTTCAATTTCTTTCAAAATCTGTGGGTTGAGCTGTCGGCTCTTTGGCCGCACCCAGTTGAAAACATATGTAACCATAGTTACTCTCAAAAAAAAAAAAAAAAAAACTAAACTGTTTAGCATGCCAGAGTCTTGACAGGGAAATCCCTAAGAAAGCAGATTATCCATGCCAGTGAGGAATAATCCTTTAAGAACCCGTATATGGAATGAAAACGAGAAGAAAGGAAGTCTGGTGGGACCGACTTCATTTAGACAATATAGTGACGTGATTCTCTGCTACGCTGTAGCTTGGTGCAGAGCAGCTGCTTACTCAGCATTTAATTAACCAGTAAACTAAGAATTTATGGGTAACTACTAATTGACCTTTGTAAAGCTTCTGCATCCCATCAACCAACTCTTGTAAACTTTCTTTACTGGCCCTTGATGTGGTTAGAAAACAGCCTCAGACATCTGGCTGTTTATTGTCGTGCCTAAAGGCTTGGATTTAATTTGGACCTCTGTAGTAATCCCAAGTGTTCATTTTCTCCGACTTCCAACATTTTTTTAAAGGAAGTGGCACATGTTAGGTTTCATTAGGAGCGCTGTTATGAGCACAACTGCTGTTTTCTTTCACCGACTTGTTTGTTGACTCTTAAGGTGCCACAAGAAGAGTGAGACTGATGTCATCGACCGCTGAGTGTTTGATTACACCAGTCGGTTCCCAACGCACTTACAGAAATGCAATCAAAACAATAAACTTAAGCTAAAATGAAATAATTGTCAGACGATCGGGAAGATACAGTACTCCATAATCTCATTCCTTTACATTGTGGGAGTTTCTAGGACGTATTCACTAGACTTAGACAGAAGTATTTTCAAAGAGTTACAGAGATACAGACAAGATGTAACGTTCTGATTGGTGCGTTCACAGCTGACATGTTTTGCGCATCTGATTTTCATTCAAAGTCTACGTGGAGGGGCATCGAGGGCTCGTCGCGACACGTTTTGAAGCGTTTGGAACATTTTGAGTGTCTGACAAATAGGCTGTCAAGGGAAACAACAGCTATAGTGACTTTGACGTATCTGATGCGCCTTCAATGCTCCTCCACATAGACTTTGAATGGAAACCAGACGTGCTAGAGCCTCAAAACGCGTTTGGTGTGAACGCACCATCAGTCGTCTGCATTCATAATTTTGATTCACATCTTCTTACTCCACATGATCTAATTACGCCACAAGCTTGTGGATCTGTAGTTGCCCCTCAGATACAACAATGGTGATAGTTGGTGCTACCATTTTGTATTTTTGCTAAAATGTGATTTTTGTTGTTTTGGAATTCTGCTTCTGTGTCAATTCAAGACAACACTGTAAAAAACCGATTACGTATTCACATAACACACCTTCACATAAACCATTCCGTTGTCGGCGGTCCGACAGCGGCAAATCTGAACTAGAAACAACCTTCAAAACATTTCTTTTCCAATGCAAAGGCTCTACAAACGCTACAAGCAGAGATTTACCTTCAGAATATCTTTACGTGCTGCTGTTGAAAAGAATATATTTTAGTCTATATCAGTAAAGAAAAACTTTTGGACTTCAAACCTGCAGAACCTCGAGGTTCTTCTGCAACACCCAGAGGACAACAGGAACCAGATCCGAGAACTGGCCCAGACGCTGATGGACGGAGGGGTTCTGGACGAACTGATTCAGCAGAAACTGGATGCATTCAACACCCGATGGGACGAACTCATGGCCAGGGTAAGATAGTATCCATCTCTCTGCCTGTGCTTTCTCTGTATTAATAATCCATAACCAACGGTGGCTGGTTATAGCACCAATGTCTGCATCCTGACCCATTCTCAGACTTCTAAATACTTCCTTCTTTCCGTCTTTATATGGGTTTATTACTAGTAAAAATCAACAAACATGTAAAAACTTGTGTTCTGGCATCTGTTTGGTTTTCTCGTCCCCCTGTTGGTGCATTGCATTCCCGAAAGATATGACAAATTGCAGATTTGATTGCTAGAAGGAGAATTTCATACAGTCGTTCGTTATTGTTACCCAATTATGTTTTCGGGAATGAGTTAAACCATCATATTAAACTCATCTATAATCATGAGAATTGTACATTTCAAACGCCACGTTGCCCTAAACCCGCCGTTTGTTTTCTTCAGTGATGCTAATCTTCCCTCACGGCCAAAAGAAAACAAGGATTTCTGCAAACAATAGAAAGGTGCTCCAGAAGTTGCTAACGTTGCTCTCTCTCAGGGCCGTCAGTAGGAGACACATGAGCGTGCTACCCATACGGGCACACTGCCACCGTGTTGCTTCTCTAACGATAGAGCCAGATTAAAGTTCTCCTTGTAAACTGATAAACCCTGCTCTGTCTCCCCTAGAGGGATTATGCATCAACATACTTTGCTTTTATTTCGTCCCTGTGTCCATGTGGTTATGTTTTACGGCATTATAAAGGGTCTGTCCTCCCTCGGTGTCCTTTCTAACCCTCTTTTCCGCTTTAATTTTTACCATCGTTGAAGCAAACACATTTTTAAGTCGTTCAAAACACCTCAAAGCCCATCTGGGTTTTCTGAAATCACCCATTTCTTTTCTGGCTGCTAAATTCACCCCATTGTCTTCTCCCAGTTCTTCGCGATGGGAGAAGCATGCTGGTCATATTTTACCAACCGCACTTCCTGGAGAAAAATAACAACCCCGCTGTCTCCCTCAAACCTTTTTATGGTGACGTTTCCTCTGGGATGCATTCAAATCTTATATTAGGAAAACACAGTGCAAAGCACAAGGGGCTCACGGCTATACTTGGATCTATTATCCCTCAGTGTAAGATTAGCATGCTCACCTGAAACCAAGCACACACACTCTGGCTCGGAGATTTCCTATGAGGTAATTGGTGCGTGTACAAGCTAATCTCATAGACGGTCGGTGACCGGGGAGACGAGGGAAAGGAATGACTGGTAGGTCCTGGACGATGACACCGGTTGCCATCTGAAGACCGCCGGGTTTCAGGAGGCGACATGAGGGAGATACTTCGGAGTCCGGACTTCAAGAGGGTACAATTCAGACGGTTTGGAGGAGGGCTGTGTGTGTTTTCAATGTTTGAGCTAAATAATACTGAGGCTTGTGTCTGAAGAAAGACTAAAGTCTTCCTGGTAACGGATTAAACGTTTATATATCTGCGCTTTTGTTCTTTCTGAGTGTGATTGTGATTGTAGCGATAATGTCTTCACAATGTATTACGGTGTTTTATCTTATTTTCTTGCTTCCAGCAAAAAAAAAAGTACTTGAGCTAAATGTTGGATTTTAGAAACCTATGAAAGAAAATTGATTTTATGACTTATTTGCCTTTTGGCTTACTTTGTTTCTGAAAGGAACTTTGTAGCTGGTTAGCATTAGCTTTTTATTCACGTACTGCAAAACAGCAAAGGTGGGTAGAGTTCCCAAAAATTGTACTCAAATAAGAGAAGCACAGCTTCAACATATTTTTACTGAAGTAAAAGTAAAAAAGTAGCGATCCAAGAAATTATTTAAATGCTTGATTGGGTTTTTCTGCTGGTCGTCTTCTGCGTCAAATCGCTGGTGTGTGTTGACGGTGTGTGATGTGAGCTCTTTCTCTCCCCAGGCGGCGCTCAGGCGGAAGGAGCTGGAGCAGAGTTTGCAGTGGGCCCAGGAGAACGACAAGACGCTCCGACAAATCCAGGAGTCTCTGGCCAACACGGACCGCCACCTCACTGCCTACCTGGTCGACCACATCGACGCCCAGCAGATACCGCAGGAGGCGCAGGTAGCCATGTTCTACCCCAGTCCTTCCTGTTTCCCATCACCGGAATGTACTCACATCTGAGTCCAAATAACTTGTCGTACTTTGTCACCGAAATGGGGGAACAAAAGTGTTTTCCAATTGTCTTCAAAATGACAACCAAACTATATCAATGAGCTACATTACTGTAATTCAGCCACAATATACATTAAAATTAGGCTTGAACTAAAAATGCATTCAACTTAGTCTTCTTTAGGAACTTTCAACTTTTCTCTTCCTCTACTTCAGACTGCCATCTAGTTTTACTTCACTCCTGAAAGCAGCGCAGCGCACAGTAGCACAGGCAGGCTGGAGCCGACAGTGTTGGTTTTTAAAATCTGATATATATATATATATATATATATACGTGTGTGTGTGTGTGTGTGTGAGTGAGTGTGTGTGTGTGAATCTCGTATGCTTTTAACATATATTCTAAAAGTATGAGTGCTTTTATTTTGCCACAATCAGTTACATGTTGAGGAAACCCTTCACTGACTCGGCATGTACAAGTAGAACTTCTTTTTTTTCTGCATCTACATTAGATAAACCTTAAAGAAATATGGATTCTATTTTTTAGAAATATTTTCCAGAGGTAAGGGAATTTAAGTCTCCAGAACCAGTGGATTCCTAATTTATGGTGTGAGACCTGCACTAAAAAATTCCCAGTAAAGTGGGAACAAGGTGACATTCTACTGATTTACTTTCAACCGTAGCAGAAAAAGATTTTTACTTTCTATATATTCTCATGCATTAGCAGTTTATTACTGTTCTAATTGTTACATTCAGACAGCTCGGTCATATGATTTAAGTCAACCTAAAGTAACATGAAGGTATTTTTCCACAGTCCTGACCAGAATATTAAAGCGGCCATCAGTAACAACATTCAAGGTCAGCTTCTGTGTTTTGTAATGCTACAAGGTGAAATGAAAGGAGAAAAGAGCGGTCAGTAAATTATTTTTTAAATTTATGTATTTTATTTTTTTTAGCTTGTAATGTTTTAAAGTTTTCAGTAATATAACAAGAACAAGGCTCAGTCGTTGCTTGGCACCCTTCAGACTTGAGTTTTCCCAGAGGCCCCAGGGAGAAGCTGGGAAATTCTCCATTCCCACTCCAAGGTCCTAATTAAAGCTGCGGCTGATGAAGATACACTGCCCCTGCCTCATTGTGTCTTCTCCCAACATCTGCTACTTGCCCCTCTCTTCCTCTCCTCTCAAACACATACATGCATACACACACACACCGTCTGAACTAATCAGACAATAGATCATGGAGTAATGACCTGCAGCCGCCGTGGCGAAGTGACAGAGCGGGAGAGCGTGTGCCAGGATGACATTTCAGTCGCTCACACAAACACTCAGCGAGGAAGAGGAGAAATGACTGAATTCATTTAGCAAATGGGAGTCTGATTTCTGAGCAACTCATATCTTAAAAAGAAGGAGGTTGAATGTGAAGAAAGCAAATATTTATCCATGGGTTGAACTTGAAGGGTTTCACCGTTCCGTTTCCCTGAGTGTATTCTGCCCTCTAGTGGTCAGCCAGGGACAGTAGTCTAACAAGCTATTTAAACTCAAGTGCCTTCACTTGCGTTTGACTGGTTTGTACTTTGTTGCTATGGATGAGTTTATGTGTGTGACAGAAAATCCAGTCAGAGCTGAACGGCCATGAAGCGGCTCTGGCAGACATGAGGAAGAAGAACCAGGATAAGGAGCCTTCGCACAGGATCATGGGACAGATAGACCTGACTCAGGTAAACACAAACAAATAATTACATTTATGTGAAGTTAATTTTTCTCTAAAGTATTTGCAAAATGATTTTGGCATCAATTTTATTCTGCTATCCTTGAAATTTTACTCATGTTCTTTTATCTTACATCAACAGATTCACTGGATTTTATTGGGATTTTCTGTGATAGATCCCAATAAGTGGATAATTATGAAGTTGAATCATGATAAAGTTTCATGATTTTAACTTATTTTTAGCAAATAAAAAGTAGGGGTACATTTACCACTAAATTCCACTACAATTGACTTTATTCAGTAAGCAGTCCAGTTTAGTCTTAGTGTAATTTCAGCTTTTCTGTGAAGACCTGAGAGGTTTTAGTTTGGCACCATCTTAGTGTGGGAATGTTTTTCATCTGTAGGTACAAAGAAGCTGGACAGGGTTGGTAGGAAATTAGATGAAGCTAAAGCTAAACGCAAGGCAAGCCTGAAAGACATGCTGTTGGAGGCAGGTTCACTTTCCAGGGAAATTTAACTTGGAAATTTAATGATGCTTTGGTTTTGTTCCAACCTTAACTTGAGCTGAGTGTAGCTCTCCCTGTCATTAAACATCAATCCTTTTGAAAAAGAATGAAAGATTGAACGTTTGAAACAGTCAGGGTAAAATCTAGTTCATTTATGCAGAAGAAAAATATAATATTTACCCCAACAGGTGAGCGCATGGTGACTGTTGTGTGAATTTGTGGTTTAGGCTGTTATGCTCAAGTAGATCTGACAGAGACCTGTTATTTATTTACCTTTATTCTCAAGATGTAAAGGGTATCATAAATAAAATGTTACTATTGTAATTATAAAATGTTTGTCTCTCTATACGGTGAATTGTTTAGTGAACATTTTGTTAGCTTACCTGTTTAGAATCAGGATTTTAGTCCAGAGAAGTGAAGTGCCTTAAGAGTGAATGCAAATAAAAATACAATCTTAATGGACAAACTTTTAATGAACATTTCAAACTCTGAAAAATATGTTAATGAGAGCAGCTGGGTGGAACTTTAGCCACATTAAAATACAGTTTTTGTGAGCAGAGCAGAGGAAAATGAAACTATAAACTGGTAAATGTTAGGTGACATAATCTGTGTAACTGATGCAAGACGTCTAGATCTACATATTAATGAATATTTTGTAAATAAGACTGATAAAAATCCTTAAACAGAACAATAACGGGAGATAAAAAAATTCAAATCCAGCATAATTTGAAGTTAAATCAAATATTTTCTTCCTCATCATTTTTTTGAAAACACTTAATGAACTACAGTCTCATAAATCCATGAGTTCATCATCCCGTAATTTCATTCCAGCTTGTCGTTTTGTAAAATTACAAACATGTCGCAAATCATATTCAGAGTCACATAATGTAAAAAAAAAAATATCAAAGCTTCGGTTGCATTGGTTTAAAAGGTGCGTTTGATTTCATGCACATGCCGTCCCTGTGTGTTTTCCTAGAAAATGCTCGGCGACGTCGGGACCAAGTTCCGCTTCTTCCAGAAGCCGGCCAACTTCGACTCCCGCCTGGCCGAATGCGAGCGCGTGCTGGCCGGGGTCAAAAGCCAGGTGGGCTTGCTGGACATCCGCAGCGTGGAGCAGGACGTGGTGCAGTCACAGCTGGACCAGTGCATGGTGGGTAGCGACCTGGACGGATCGGTGAGCTGACAGAGAGGCCGTCTTCAGCTCATTTTGTTTCGCCGAAACAGAAACTGTACAAGACCCTGAGCGAAGTGAAGGGGGAGGTGGAGACGGTGATTAAAACAGGGAGACAGATCGTCCAGAGGCAGCAGACGGAGCAACCCAAAGAGCTGGACGACAGGGTGACCGCCCTGAAACTGCTTTACAACCAGCTGGGATCGCAGGTCTGCACACACACACTTTCAAAGAGAAACACAGTCCAGGAACTCTGAAGAAGAACATTTCACCTGAGCGACGTCACAACTTCACTCTGGTCAATACCGTTCCTTTTTTTCCTGACTTTTCAGGTGACTGAGAGCAAATTGGAGCTGGAGAAGAGTCTGAAGTTGTCCAGGAAGTTGCGTAAGGAGCTGAACGGGCTGACGGAGTGGCTCGCTGCTACCGACGCCGAGCTGACCAAGCGCTCCGCCGTGGAGGGAATGCCCGGTGACCTGGAGGCTGAGGTCGCCTGGGCGCAGGTACGCTAGACGCGGAGCAGCGTTACGGAAACGAAAACGGACGCTGACTCTCTCCTTCATCTCGCCCTCTCAGTCCGTCCACAGTGACATCGAGAGGCATCAGCCCCAGCTGCAGGCGGTGGTGGACCTCGCAGAGGCCCTCAAGGCGGTGTTGAAGGGCAACGGAGGCTTAGTGGACGACAAAGTCAGCCTGTTGCACTGCAACTGGATCGCTGTAACATCCAGGGCAGAGGAATGGCTCAACCTGCTGCTGGTCAGAAATAAAACACATAATCCACAACATTATTGTCATTATTGTTGCGACACTGATGGGCAAGTCAAAAGTTCCCATATGTTTTCCTGTTTTTTCATCTCTTCAGGATTACCAGCAGCAGATGCAAAAGTTAGACGGAGAGATTAAGGAAGTGAATGAATGGATTGACGGAGCAGAGAAAAAGATGGACGAAATAGACAATCAGGGTCCCAATGATGCTGTGCTGAAGGTTGTAATCTTTAAATCCCGCCCCCATCCATCCGACACCCTATTCTTTATGTCATATGTAGTCTTGGAAAACTTTTAGGACTGAAAGAAATCTTATTTTTACAAATCCTACTTTATCTTCCATTTGGGACATTTGGATTGAGTGTGGGTTATGAAATGTGATCAGCTAAAATGCAGCTAATTGCATAATTAGTAAAGATTACTGAAAATTACAGTAATAAAAAAACTCATTTGCACCTTCTACTAGAAAATGACCTGCAAGGGTCATTTTAATGATCTTAATATTAACTCAGGGGAAAGTTGGGAAGATGATTGAATTGAAGGGGAGTGGTGACCATGGTTACCCCCAAGGGAAACCATCTTTGTGTCAAAAGATGGCGTTTTTGCCATCGAGCAAATGATATTTGCTGAAAACAATCCAAATCAGCCTTTTATTGAATCATCAAGAACTTTAAGACCAGAGGTTTGATAATTGTGAAGAAAGCAAAGAAAGTCTAAGTGTCTCCTGAAGATGTCCTAGCTATGAAATTAGGTCGATGTCAGTGTAGAACTTGTTCAGGCAATGACAGCATGAACTAAAGTGGAAGTCATTTCCGTGACCAGCTAATGTCTTGTGTGGAAGGGTGACCGGCTGTTTGCCTCCTGCAGGTGTTGCGTGCTGAGCTGGAGCTGACCAAAGGGAAGATGGGAGAAGTTAGAGAACTGGCACAGGAACTCATGTCCACCAGAGGAGAGAACTGCCAGGCCCAAGTAGGACCTAGAATGGAGCAGCTCAACCAGAGGTTCGACATCATCTCTCAACGGATCGCCTCTGGTTTGGTACGGACTATTGTGCGGTCCTTTAAAAAGCACCGCTGACCTTAAAGCTTCCCAGCAATGTTCATATCAGTTGATTTTACTTCAAACTCACTACATCTGCTTCTACAGACAGCAGTGTCAGCCAGGGAGCTTGAACAGTACCACAGCGAAGTACGGGTCTGGCTTGAACTGCTGGAGGAGGAAGCCAAACAGGGAGAGAACCTAAAGGAGGAGGACTTCCAGGAGGACAAGGTTCCTTTCTGCCACTTTCAGCCGCTGCCAATGTGTTGTATGTTCACATTAAAGGCAACATGTGTTTGTGTGTAGAATTGCGAAGAGGGTGCAGTGCAAGAGTTGCTGTTGAAAGGAGAGAACCTGCAAAAGAGAGCCCCAGATCGAGACAAGCGAGAGCAGATAAGACAGAAACACAACCAGCTCAACAGCAAATACAACACTGTAAAGGTAACACACCCCTTAAAACACGTGACACCACCTGTGCTTTGCCTTCAATTAGAGATTGATTTTCAGAATTTACCAAATATTTGTCAAAATTATGAAGCCTTCGAATGGAATTTTCATAGAACTTACCGGATCTTTCTCTGAACTAAAAAGTTGCTTTACTGGAATGTGGAGATTACTTCCCCCGAACTCACCAGGTTGTTTCTCTGAACTTGGAATTTTTTATTAACTGTGATTTACCAGAACCTTTAAACCCTTTCCAATAATACTTTCCGGTTCCTTCCCAGAACTCAGTTATTCTTTGTAACTTACCTAGTGCTTTTTGGAATTGATAAAGTAATTTTTTAAATCTTAGCAGGATCTTTCCCTCAAACCGAGAAGTTACTTTTCTAGAACTTGAGATCCAATTTCAGAACTTACAATGTACTTTCCTGAACTGCAAAGATACTTTTATGGAGATTACATTCTCATAACTAGAGGATACTTTTCTGGAACATAGCAGATACATTCCCAGAACTCAGTGGTTGCATTCCAGAACGTTTCTCCAATTCACCTGTACTTTTGAGACCTTTTTGTAGCCCCAGAAATTTCTGGTATGTAACCTCTTAAATCCAGGAAACTACCTAATAAGATTTGAGAAAGTAGTAGTAATAGCTGCATAAGATTTCAAGTCAAGTGCCTGAAATTGCTTAGGTATTTTCTAGAACCTAGGCGGTATATAACAGAATTACTCATTTTGAAGGCTACAGCTTAAGAGGAAATGCTAAGCTACAAGTACTGCTTGCAGGTGCAGATGGCTGCTAGTAAATAAAATCAACCGTCAAGAGTTGCTAGTGTTTACCAAAGCAGTTGACTTGGACCAAAGGCTGCCCTCTGGTGTGCTATTGGTGCCCCATTAACTCTTGATCTTTGAGTCTGATCCGTCGCTATAGGCCTGTATGGATGGCCATTAAAGTTTGCCTTAAACTGAAGGCATTTCCTCAAGTTTATCGATGGTTAGTGTGACAGCTCTAATAAAAGTAGAAGGGACCCTTGAGGTTGGTGTCACTGACAAATGACTCTTTCAGAAAAGGCTCCGGGTAAAGACTCTGGTGTTGCAAAGCTCTGAGAGGCATTTCAATTAAATGTCTTTCAGCTGGTTGACTTGTAGTTTTTCATTGTAAAGACACATTTCTGAGGCCAGAGTCGTATAAAACTGTTCCTAATGAAAAGGCTGGTGTTTTTCTGTGTGCGTGTGCATGTGTGTGGGTGTGTGTGTGTGTGTGTGTGTGTGTGTGTGTGTGTGTGTGTGGGTGTGTGGGTGTGTGTGTGTTTAGGACCTGCGTATCCTGAGGAATAGAAAGGCTCTGGCCATCGCTCCCCAGTGGTACCAGTACAGAAGGAAATCCCATGACCTGATGGCCTGGCTGGACGACATCCAGCGCAGTGTGGACCAACTTCCTGACCCACCCAAGGGAGAGCGGGTCAAGGTGAAAGCACGTTCAGAACCGTACACACACTTGTACACTTTGTAGATTTTTGTTCGTTTCAACATTTTTCTTTTATCATAAAGCTTCACCTTGAGTTTGGTTCTTTCTCCAACTCTTCTTCTCATGTCATGTCCCAAATTTCTTTAACATTTTATCACTAATCTATCAAAAGTATACAGCTGTTTTCTTTTCCTGTTTCTCTCCATTCTACTCTTTTTCAGCTTTGTGATGAAGTCTTTATACAGCTACAGCCATGAGAAAAGATGAACTGAGAATTAAAAACTACTCTTTAAAGTTCTTCTAATTAGATCATTGTTTCTGGTTGCTTATAAGTCAAACCAGTTTGTTACTTTGATAAATTCTTATTTCAGATTCTGGTTATCGTAGCATGAGAATTTAATAAGACTCATGTCTAACATGCTGATGTTAAAAAGTGGTGGCATTTGGCTGATTTAAATAGTTTCGATCCGCTTTTGATCTGGGAAAGTTTATGTACTACATGGCATTTTTTTCCTCACAACTGATTGTTTTTTCTCAGAATTCAGGCCAATGCCGTTCACAGCAATGTCTGAGTTGCTTTGCTGCTAAATCAGATTCAATGTTTTTAAATCAAACCCAGGCGCTTTGTGAGAGACGAAGCTTGGACTTAGCCGGTTTTCCAGCGCCTTCCTTCATCTGACTCTGTATATGTGTCTTTCCCTTTCAGACGATCACTATGACATTTCGCTAAGCGGAAGTGTCACCCGCTTGCCGTAGACTCACCTGTCATTTCCACAACTGAGATTTCCCTCAATGCCTGTCTGTGTGTCTGTCCATCTATCTGTTCTTCAGACCTGTCCATACAGCTTCTTGCTTCTGCTGAGCCGCTCATACAGCACTCATCCCCGATCTGTACTGGCCAGCGATTGTACTTTCTTTGTGAAAATAAAGACTTAAGGCAGTGTTTTTGTTTTTAATCGATAATTATCAATTTTTCTGGATCTATATTACATATCTATTTATGTTGGATGCTGGCAAACATGATATTTTCTCCTTTTATTTAACGTGTTGTGAGTTTGTGCTAGTGGCTAAATAAATGTACTTCCTTTTTCTACGAAGGTTTTATTTTCCAATTCTGTAATGTCGCTTTGTGAGTCGGTGTTTGTGCGTAAATGTGTGTTTTGGTCTTTTTTTGTTTGTTTGTTTTGAGCACATCCACATGCCTCTTTGTGCTTAACCCAACCGGGTCCTAGCCAATGGCCAGTGACCTTTCGGTTGATTCTGTCCAATAGGAAATTGGCTCAGAGTTCGACAAGAAGAAGGAGGAGCTTAAGGAGGTGCAGGGCTTAGCCAATCAGCTCTCACAGGCTGGAGCCGCCAATCTAGTGGAGCCCCGCCAACTCCAGCTCAACACCCGCTGGGTTGAGGTGGAGGGCAAGTTCATACCCTTCAAAAGACGATGTGTGAGTCTCAATAGGCACTACTTGTACATTTGTAATACTAACAAAACTTACTGATGAGATAAGCTCAGAAAACTAACTCTTTAAGGATGCAACCTTTTAAAAACCAGTGTGTTTTCAGTGAAAGCATGAATCTAGAGTTTTTTTAAAAAGAAGCTTGAAAACTTAGTCAAACATGACTGAACATGTTCTGTTGAGTTCCAGTGTAGAATGACTGTCGTGTATTTTCTAGATAGTTCAACCTTAAACCATTTAAAATACTGATATAGTTAGGATTAACTAGTTAGGATTAAGTTTAAATGTCACCATGCCTCCCAAACTCACTTTTAACAACAAAAAATTAACAAACTTAAAATTAAATTCAACATGGATGCCCTGCAGGTCTTTAAGAAATTATAAAGGGTTAATTTGATTAGGGTAAGTTGAGTCTTACTCCTGTTATCTAATTCATATCTGTAAACTTATTGCTAGTTTCTTTACTATGGCAAAAAGAAAGCTACAGCCTGACATGTTGATAGTTTTTGTTGCTATGCTAGCATGTCTAGTCGGTGAGCAGAACAATTGCTAATTTCTGATGGCTTATTGGTTAGTTTGTAATTTTCAGCAGTTTTCCAATCTCTGAGGTCCCTAAACCAGATGTCTGCAGACTGTATGATCATTTTTATTTGTTTTTTTTACTGTGGTAAAAAGGAAGCTACAGCTTGTGCTAGCTTGTGTTACTATGCTAGCAAAACTAGTCCGTGAGCAGAACAAATGCTAATTCAAGAGTGGCTTATTGGTATTCAACTTGGTTTGTAGTTTTCAGCAGTTTTCCAATTTCTAGATATCTGTAGACAATGAATGGCTTACTTGAAATGAACAGTTCTTCTAAAATTCTGCCTATGTCTCATGTAGCCTTCTTACTCTCTTTTCAACAAAGTTTTACTTTTGCAGGGTATGTAGTGACACACAATAAATAAAAAGACATTTTCTTTGTCCTGACCCAGATAGATAATTCTCGAGAATATTGGTGAGCCATAAATAGGATTTGAAGCTCGACTTATGCAAACGACTTTCTAAGAAACAAACAAAGAAGATTAAAGCTTAAAAAGTGTTGTATAAAGTAACACAAGCACAGTTTCATTATCTCAGTTCTTTGGAAAGCAGGACAGCCTTGAGCCAAAGGGGAAAAGGTGTTCTGCAGCTTTAATAGA
Organism: Poecilia latipinna; assembly: GCF_001443285.1. Lineage (NCBI taxonomy): Eukaryota > Metazoa > Chordata > Actinopteri > Cyprinodontiformes > Poeciliidae > Poecilia > Poecilia latipinna. The sequence goes on along the minus strand of NW_015113139.1, from coordinate 37,233 downwards.
AAAAAGGGGCAAAGTCTAATAATCTATACTAAACTAATAAGAGGTCTTATGAAATACTGCTTGTAATAAAAATCAAATTATATCCAATGAAAGTCTTCAGAAAAACATTATCCTAAAATTGATACTAAACAACTACTATCAGAGCATTAATTCAAATAATGAACTTCCAGTTTGCTTTTCTTGTGTTTCTTTGCTGCCATTCTTATTTACGTGTCTTGCGTGTGTCTGAGAGGAACACTCGCATGTCTCACTCTCAGTGGTTGCTGTGTCTGGCTTTGTGTCACGCATGCCCGCCTTCCTCTCCACTAATCATGTCGTCGGCAGTCCGGCGATCTCCCAGCCACTGAAGATGTATGCTTTTTCGTGAGACACAAACACCCATCCATCCTCCACATGCCCTTCGCCCCCACTGGGTGTGGGGGGGTTTTGTACTTGGACTAAAACCCAACTGAATGGGAAGATTCCATGTATTCTCTGAGTTCAGGGTTCCTACACTGCATGTGGGAAAATGATTTTCCAAGTCTGGATAAGTATGGGAAGGATAACAGAGTTTGGAAATATATTTGTATTCCCAAACTGAGCGTATCATCTGTTCATGTATACATCCATCCATCCAGCCATCTTTTTTTTCCAGCTTCCATTTTTCTAATCTGACCATTTTAGAAATATCTACCATTAGTCCAAATTGAACTTGCATAACTTTGCTCTACAAAAAGACGACAAATTACCTCACACTGAGAAAAATAAAGTAAAAGTAAAAGTATGAAATTCAACTAATGTGTAGGAACCCTGTGAGAAGCACAATTGTAGATATTTTCTTACCTAAATGGACTGCTTGAGGACACTTGGACAGTAACTTTAAAGGAAGATCAGTGTGCTTCATTTTATTTAAGACACTAAGAAATGTATAGAAAATAAGTGTTTCTGATGCTAGACCTGACTCGATGGAAAGAAAAAACAACAAAATATTAGCATTTATAGCAAGCTGAGAAGCAAATGCTAACTTAAGTGTGCTTTTTAGCTAACAGTTAACAAGTAGCAGTATTCATACGGTGCCTACAGCCCATTTATGTAATCAAAATTCTACCACAAACAGTTTTTAGTGCTGGCAGGTTTTTAAAAAACTTTTGTAACCAAGAGTTGTCAACCAACCTGAAGAGAAGTCTTTTAGTCGAGTTCGTTAACACATCAGGGCGACTCTACAACTTCCTCTCTTACTTCAAAATTTGAGTTTCAAACATAGTGATTACAGGGTGTCAAGTTTAATGTTCACACCTTTCTAAGAAGGGCCGAGAACGCTTCACTCTTTAGCAACCGGGGGGTTAGCATTACAACACAGACCTCACTTTGACGAAAAATAGAAAACTTTAGGAGGTTTATTGCAAACTTTTGCAAATAAATGTGACAACTCACACCTGGTTCCATGCTAACGTGACAAGGAAAACAGGAGCTACCAATGTGGAATTCAAACAATGAGAAAATCTTGAGGATGGCTAAAGCAGTACTAAGCTAGCAAGTCTCCCTAACATTATTAGCTTCTGTTTTCCTTGTCATGTTAACATGGAACCAGGTGTGAGTTGTCACTTTTATTTACAACCATGGAGCCAAGTGTAATGTCTCACTCCAATTGGTCCACAGTCATCAGAAATGGAGACATGCAACTGCTACAGCAAGATACAAAACTGCTCTGCCTGCTTCAAAACAGCCTTAGAGTCCAAACATTATCGGATATCATTTGTTTTACTCATGAATCACACTCTTCTTCTACTGTCCATTTTCCCACAGTGGTTTTGATGCAAATAAATTCAGCCCAGGTGTGTTTTCAGTCCAAGTTACCAAAAAAATATATATATATATATATTTTTTTACAAAAACAATAGGCCTTCGCAGCGCTTTCGCTGCTCGGGCCTAAAAAAAGGAGCAAAACTGGTCAAATGATGAGTTGGAACCAGGAGGTTGAGATTTACTGAGTAAAACTGAGTTTGCTGTATATTTGTAAAGATATATCCTGAAGAATGAAGGATTATAATTTAATCTACACAACGGCCTGCTTCCTCCACTCATCATCACCACCTGCTCTGCTCTTTCATCATCACAAACACTGTTAGAGAAAAATAATACAAGAAACCATGTTGTAGTGTGCTGCTGGCCTGAATTATTTTGGGCCTTTGTTACTGATCCATAAACACTGGTGCATCGTAATGAATCAGCATACTGATGAATTTACTTCATTAATTCGATTTAAAAAGTGAAAGATGAAGTCAGTTGAGTAAACTGATTTCTTCTGAATCCATTTCTGATTGGATGGTGACTGAAAACGAGGAACGGCCCAGTTCCAGTTCTTGTCTACATGCTTTAGTTCACTTCCATTCCATTTTGTCTTCCATGTTTAATTCTGCACCGTCTTCCTTCAACTCAACTTTCCATCATTTGGGGGTTTCCATTGGCTGTAGTAAATATTTGGATGATATTCTGGTTTATTAAGGTGCACCTGCAAGTACTAGACATTTGTGCATCTGTCACAATGATTTCAATCATTTTAAAACTTCACGAAGGGTGAAATTAGCAAAAACTTTGATTAATTTAGATCAAAAACTGAATAACACAACAATACTAATGATAAAAAGTTAAACTTTATTCATCTTCATCCTTAATTGTTTAAATTTCAGAGGAGCATTAGATGCTGATCTAAGTCAAGTTTATGTGTGTTGACGATAATTTAGAAGTTAAAAGTGAGTTTTGAACCATATTGAAACCAAATGTGACAGAAGCTTTCAGCAGAAACATGTTCTAGCAAACAGAGAATCTGAGGATGTGAACTCTCGTCATTCACTTCACCTCTCTCAATAAAACCTAGATTATATTTACCTGAGTGACAAAGAATGCTACATTATTATTTGCTGCATAAATTTTATAGTCAGTGTTGTAGATACCTTGAGTAACAATAATGTTCAGAACCTGTTCTATTAAGAACCATTTTTCTGTAAAACTCTGATTTAACTGCACAGACTACGACAGCAAGTTAAATCCCACTGAATTTGCAGTCGAAACTACAAATTTTACATACGTTGAATATAAAGACACATTCAACTTTATTTCTCACTTTATTTCTAAAGTTCAATAAAACCAAATGTCTCTTGTTTTACGTCAGACAGGATTACCAAAAGTAATTTGCTGATTCACCCCATCACCGATGAATCAGCGTTATTTTCCTACTTTTTGTTTAAGTTCATTAAGTAACATTTATAGGTGCATTTAAATTTTAGTATAATTGAAAAGTACATTTATTTCTACAATTCAATTTAAATGCCGTTAGTCAGAAGCCGTTAGTGGTTGTACTTGACTGGTATATAATTTTTCCCGATTGTTTTCTCGAGATAACGATTTAATTTCCTGATAGTTTTTTTTTTGTTTTTTTTTTTTTTTGGAGATAAGCTAATTTCCCATTTTCTTTAGAAAATGTGATTATTACCTGATGGTTTTCTCGGGGCGACTTATTTTTCCAATGGTTTTCTCGATGAGTTAATTTTCCATTTTCTCATAGTTTCTTTGAGATAACGAGCTAATTACCTGTTTTCTTGAGATGACGAGTTAATTTCATGGTTTTCTTTAGAGAACGAGTTAATCTTGGAAAAAATTGAGATTGACTTGTTATCTCGAGAAATCCATCAGGAAATGAACTAATTATCTTAAGAAAACAAAAGGGAAACGTCTGACCGCATCATTTGAAAAACAGACAGAAATAAACACAAATATGAAAAGAAAAAAAAAGAAATTAGTCTTGTTCTTGAAAAGTATGTTTGATGATTGGGACTGATCCGTCTGCTCAGTCTCACACGTTCGCATTCGGCAGCAATCAACTCAGTGCGAGGTCACTAATAACGCCATTATGACTGTTTCATCTGGGCCTGATTAAAAAGTCTCTTTTAATTGGAGGGCAACTGCTTGGCCTGCGATGAGAGCATAACAATGAGGTGAGACGAACACAGGCGAGTGTTTACATCCCAGTTTCTCTTTGCTGTAGCAACAAGCTTTGTGTGTCTTTCTGGAGAAAAAAAAATAGATAAAAGTAGATTTCCATTTTAGTTGTAGTAATTTGAATACATTAAAGGTGTGATAAACTATATAAAACAGAAAAATGATGACATCTCAATCTAGGGCTTCACATTCAGTTCCTATAAAAATTCCTTCTTCTTATGAACAGTGGTAGTTTTTGATATGGGCCATTTGGGCAGTTGCCCAGGGTGGCAATAGAAAGAAGGGGTGTGCAAGAGCAACTAAAAAAAAAATTCTCCTTTGAAATATCAACAAGTTTCCTATTGACTTTATTCCTGTGTTTTCTATGGAGAGTGGGCGCCCTCGTGTGTTGAGCGTGGTCCCTGCCTGCTTCTGAAACAGGAAGACAAGTTTTGTTTGAGATCAGTTCCTGCATTCTGATTGGTCGGGAAAGATTGCAGAAGGAGGGGCTCCCCAATCATTCGACAACCACCAATGATTATTAGTAAACTTCTATTATAAGCAACAAAAATATGCATTCTGGTAGCTCCACATGTGATTAAATGTGGACTGAATGAGGTCCCAGATGAAAATGTCAGCCGTTACCTGCCCAGAGAATACCAAACACGACGCAACATATTTATCTATTTTTGGAGTCGTAACATTTCTGTGCTGTGTGTACTGTTGCCTGTGTGTGTGTGTGTGTGTGTGTGTGTTTGCGTGTGTGTGTGTGGAATCAGGAGTACCTGACAGAGCTCCAGGCGCTGCTGCGTTCGGTGTCAGAGACGGACTTCAAGCTGAACTCTCCTGAATACTGGCCTGCAGCGTATTATAACCTGCCACAGCAAGAGCACTGCCTGAAGGTCAGCACTGCCACCGAGTTGGGGAAAAATAAAATATCAGCTGCATTTTTCAGAGGGTTAACAATACACATTCACTTTCTTTTTTTTCTTTTTTTTCTTTTTTTTCTTTTAATGAAAGGCCTGCATAAAATGCTTCGTCTATCCGATTGTGTTCTTCCATCTATTAAAACGGCCTTGGAAAAGTTTTAATTTCCCTTTGGATCTTTTAAAAAAATTACATATTTGTTTCAGACTAAAGATCAAGTCAAAAAATATTCAACGATTTCAACAAATGTTTTATTTTCTCTCCAGGTATACTTTAGGAGGTTTAAAAACTTTTTTTTTTTAATTCTTTAAAATTAACCCTTTTGACTAAAAATACATATTTGTAATATGTATTACAAATATACGTATTTGTAATACAAATAGAAGCTATGAGATTCTAAAATCTCATAGCTTTGAGATTTTAGAATAGCATACTTATTGTATATAGCAGTGAAAAAACATGACATTTCTAACATATTCTGAGGTTTTATATCAAAATTCTAAAATCTTTTAGATATCCATCTACTAATACTTTTCTAACCCACCACAAAAATGGGATTTGTTTTGTCTGTTTTTCATTTGACCTCAGTGTATTTTCTGCTACATAGTTTTCACAATGACTCTTTGTTGCTTTTTGCGATATCATATCTCATCTGTAACAGTGCGCCGTATTGTTCAAAGTCAACACATTCAATTTTAATATCATCCTTCTGGCTTCCCACAAAAAGGCTGATTCTGCTCAAGAGATAAAGGAAGAAAAAATGCTTTTGTTTAATGTTTAATTCAATCATGTCCTTGATGTATCCACTCATTTATTCTTCCATGCTCACTTCTAGATACTGATTTTGAGTCCAACATATTTTTGGGCCAAAAAACAGTAAATTGGCAACAATATATATGATCATTATAAAACAGAAACCTTGCACATCTGAAAAATAAACTTTGAAATTCAGATCCTAATTCATGATTTTTGTACCTGGATGGGTGCATATGTCGATTTTTCCTCAAATCGCGGCAGAGTTCAAAACCTGTCAAAATACACTACGTTGTTTTCTGCCTCTCAACCTCAAGGCAAGCATTCTCACAAAGCGTAAGTGATGTTTATGGATATTTTTTTTTATTTACTAGATTGAAGCTTAGACTGACTGTCAGGTTTCTAGTAGAAGGCCCCCAATGTTACCAGTCCCAACCAATCCCAGATCGCCTGTGGCTAAATATTTGCCATCACACCCTGAATCCGAACCTGAACCTGGCCTGTTGAGGCAACATTGAAATAAATCAGTAAAGAAAATATGTTTTTCTTTCTGCAGTGAATGCCAACAGTAAAAAATGGCATAGAAAGAAAACTTTATGCATCCACTTGTCCTTCAAATAAATCATATCTGGAAGTATTTCAGGTCTAGTTGAATTCTTAACTCTAGAAATTCTCCATTTCTCACTTTTGGTGCCTCTGGGAGGAGAGTGAAAGTGTGAACAGTTCCTGCTGTGGGAGTGTGGAGTCCTTGAGGTAGTTCTCCTGTGAACTCTGCGGTTGTAGAGGCTATGCAGAGAGATTTGGATTATCCTCTCATTACACAGCCACGGTGTTGCTCAACCACACGGTGACGCACCTTTGGCACGTTACCTCTTTTTTTTAACATTTAAACTCAAATTTTGAAGATTGTTTTGACAGAAGGTATTAGAAAACAGAATATTTAGGGTACCTTGTTTAACTTAATCTAAACAGCAAATAATTTTCTTCTCCTTGGCCATTGTGTCCAGGGCTGAAATTGTGGGAAATAAAAAAAAATTGGCAGAGACAATGGATGCATGCCTTAATATGTGGAAGCCTTAATCCTTTTTTTAAAACTATAGTTTTATTTACCTTGACTGTGATACAAGACATGTTTATGTTATCCTCAAAGGTTGCCAATAACATCAGGTTTTGACTATAAACAGATATTCTTTAGTTTTCCTGCTTCTGAACAATTGTCTTTTGTGCACTTCCTCGCATGCAGGACGTAAAGGAGAACATAGACAAGCTGCAGGGCCCGGTGGAAGGAGCTCTGGCCCGGAGAGAAGAGATGGCGACGGGTTCTCGACCTTTGGAAGGTCACAGGGTTCAGGAGACGGCTTCCCTACTCAACAACAACTGGGACAAACTAAACAAGCTCTACAAAGACAGACTGAAGTAAAAGAATTGGAGAGGAACATTCAGAAGATTTCTTTATATTTTGGTTGTTGTGGTTCTAGAAGCTACAAAACGGCTTTGGGATTTCTGTTACGTCCCAGGGTGTTAAACCTTATAACTGATTGATTTTTGTACTCATTGTTTGCCACATGTAGAAATATCTGATCTGTCTTTGTCAAGGCGTTGGAAGGACTGTAACTCCAAGTGGCAGAGGTTTGTCTCGGACCAGAGGGAAGTGGAGGAGTGGCTGAGCAACGCTGAGAGCACGTTGAAACTGTCTGAGAGTGAGCCGGCAGCACACAGACAGCAACTCAGGGTAACACCCGATCCTCCTCTTCCCTATTTGTCAATTACATCAAAACAAAAACATATTAAGATGTACAGGATAACAATGTATTTTAATATTGAGCATCCTTTCTGTGAGGATGAAACCTACGAAGACAGTATTACCCATGAAGACCTGTCCGTGTGCAAATAGTGAGGCAGGTGTGTGTGTGTCTGTGTGTGTCTGCACAGGACCTGGTGGACGACATACCTCACCAGGAGGTGGTGTTGGGCAGAGTGAACTCTGCAGGAGAAGACATCAGCCAGATGAGCGCACCAGATGATGCCTTACGCCTCCGGTCGCAGCTTAAACTACTCAACACTCGCTGGGCCAACGTCTGCCAGGAGCTCAGGGAGCATAAGAGGAGGTGGGCGGGCCCCCATCCAACCTCACAGCTGTGATTTGACGATCACCATGTCCAACAACGTGCCACTACTAAGAGGAGACCTTGTGTCTGCAGGTCTGCCGAGGCGCGAACAGCTGGAGCAGAGTTTGAGGAGGACATGGGCTCGATGCTGGGCTGGCTGGATAAAGCGGAGGGTGTGCTGGCCATCCCTCTGCACCCCCCAGAACCACAGCACATCAGGGACACTTTGAGCAAAGTCCAGGTATGGTAAAAAAAAATGGGGATGATGTAAAGAATGATTATTTGCTCCCTTGTTTGAAGGTTATTATGGTCAACAAAGCTTTAGCCCTTCTTCTTAAGAAATGGAATCATTTATACTTCACAAGTTTTTTACCCTGTGCGGGTTGCACTGACCCCGTATGCGCTTTTAAGAGGATTTTTTGTGTGTGTAGTTTCGGGAACTGACTGTCTGACGGGATAACACCTAAAACCCCATCCTAATCCCCCCGCTTTCCGCTTTTCAAAGTCCAACTGACAGCAGAAACCTTCTTTTACAGAGTACTGACACACACTGGACTGTTCAGTAGAATAAGGCATGAATCTCTATTGCGTTGCAGAGGCAAAGATTCTGGCCATTAGGAGCTGGTAAAGTCGCATTAAATTAATATTTTCCGTTATCTGTCTAAGACGCGTGTGGAGGAGCTTCCCGTGAAGAAGTCTGCAGTGGAGAATCTGAACGCCAAGCAGAAGATGCTAACCCTTCTTCCTGCTGACAAGCACAAAGACATCAGGGGCATCAACACTCGCTGGGCTCAGGTAAGCAACTACCACTACTGATGTCACTGAGCTGTGGGGACGTGGAGTTACAAACCATCAGTTCAATTCAGAATACTAAATGTTGTGTGATCTGTTGCTGTATGATCATCATGCTAACGACTCAGTTTTCAGGCAGCAGAGACAATAATCCATACTAACATGTTCTGGATGACTCCTTCAGTTGCTGCTGGCAAATGCTAATCCACCTCACTTGCTTTTGCCAATCCACTATAAACCAGGCAGAGAGATGTTGGAGTAGGGGATGCAAGCCTTGCTAATTTTGATCAATGGATGAGACGGTTTTAACTTCATCCTTCTCTCTGATCTTTGGCATTTCAAGGAGGTTGAAATGCTGTAGATAGATTATTTTCTATCACAGCCAGTCTCTTGTAAAGTCTTTGCTGTGTATGGGTTAATTGACCCATTAATGACGTTGGTTGGACAGAAGACAGAGCTGTTGTGGTCGAATCTTAACAAGCCCACATCATTACCCCTCCACTCCCATGCTTGCGCTTCTACTTTCATTACAAAGGGGGAGTACCTTTTCTTTATTTCTTTCCTTTAGGTGTCTAGGGCTCTGCCTGAGCGTCAGCTGGAGATCGAGGGTCTGCTGAAGGAGCTCCTGAAGATCCAGGGTGAGCTGGACGACCTGTCAGCCTGGGCGTCGAGCACGAGGGCCAAGCTGGAGCAGAGTCCCCAGGAGTCACCACCCAGAGTACAGCAACTTTTGTTTTCTTACTCATAATAACCGTATATTTAATTCTCTTACTTAAATGACGAATACTAAAGCGTCGTGTCCAACAGCTAATTGAGGACGTTCAGCAGAAGAAGCCAGAAGTGGAGTTTGTTTTGGAGCGAGCCAATCAGATGTACAGGGAGACTCCTCCAGGACGGCTGGACAAGGTGAGCAGCAGCTGAACTTTAACTACACACTGACGTTTTCACAGCGCGCTTCGTCTCTGTAAAGATGATGTGAAGAAAAGTCTTTTGTTCCAACATCACATTCACGTCTTTCATCTCACTGCCAGGTTTTCTTCAAAGATTTCATCACATTTTAGATCACCTTCTTCATTAATATAGGTCTCAGATCAAAGGCACGCTCTCCTGCTGAACTAACTGAACTCTTTTGATTGTATTTGTACGAGCTGAACTTGAACCCTTTGTTAGCCTAAACGTGAGTTGTATGTGTGTGTGTGTGTGTTTTCCATGTGTTGATGACGGTAGGGGAAACACGGGAAGCTAAGAGAAGACTAGACGGTGATTCTGGAGCTGCTGCAGCAGCACAAAAAAACCCGTAAGTTTTCTTTTGCAGAAACATCGTAATATTTCATATACAGTCATCACTAGAAAAACATCTGATGCAAGAAAAGATGCTAATGAGGCAACTAAATATGACGACAGAGCTGTTTCTGTCTTTATATAGTGGTGTATTATTTATTGCTGTACATTTTCACATATCTATATCATGTAAAACCAACTTTTTTGAGTTTTGTTATAATGTTATTCCCTAAGCAAAAACAGACCTGGAGTGCTGCCTAGATTTTTTTAATACATTTTTGAGAAATCCTTTAATCTCCCATGGCAACCATTCAGCTGTACAAAACGCTGAGTTATTTGAATAGGGGGATTTTTTTTGTGTGTGTTTTGTTCTCAGACTAATTGGGTGTAAAGGATGTGTGAGAGAATTTTCAAAACATAAAACATTTTTATAGTTTAGTTTGTCCCTACTATGTTGAAAACCATCACAAGTCTTAATTAATAACAGGGATAAATAATGCCATATAATATTGAATTTATTATTTTTTTAGTTCATTTGTCTTGTTTTTTTATCTTCAAAGTGTGACGCTGGAAATGTTTTGGAGGCTTACCTTGAACATGTTTGGAAAATTTCTGGAATTTTCCATTTCCTAGAACGTTTTCTAACATCGTGTGCTTCCCAGATGAAGGCCTGACAGGAAGTTCCCAGCCTGAATCTGCCGCACTCCAGCAGTTCAACAAATCCTGGGCCGAGCTCACCGATTGGCTGAAGATGCTGGATAACATGGTGCAAAACAAGCAGGTGGTGGTCGCCGACCTGGACGATATCAACGAAAACATAAACCAGCTCAAGGTGACGATCTTAGCGCAGCTCAAACATGAACTTATGACCCAGCTAAGTGATGGTGACCACATGTGTGCACGATTTAGGCTTTGAATAATAATAATATTGCATGAATGGGAAGTTGAGTGTGCATTGTTTGCGTTCAGGGATCTCTACAGGAGCTCGACAAGCGGCGCCCCCTCTTGGAGAAACAAGTAACAGCAGCACAGAACCTGAAGAACAAGACCAGCAACCAGGACACGCGCAACGCCATCACAGAGCGCAGTAAGCCACACACACCCTCACAAGCTGCACTTCCATTACAAATATACACAAAACTTGTGTTACATATATTCTAATAAGTTTTATATGGTCACCTTGAAAGGCACCCCATCCTAGTGGCAAAACGTTTTAACGAAATACGCCAATTTTTTAAGAAATAAAGTGTTTAGTCTCCCGTGGCAACCAATCAGCTGTGCAAAACGCTTGGTGGAACTGGGCGTCACCTTCGAGGACGAAGCTCCTCCTCAGAACTGCAGCTTCCAAGTCTCATAGAGCACTCCACTCCTTCAGACTAGCTAGCAGTAATTAGCAAACATCTCATTATATGAAGTACTTCTCAGGAATTTGCTGGTAAAAATGTGAAAGGTTTAAAAGAGGAGCAGTGACCAATTTTTAAGGCATTAAACTATGAAGTCAAACATCTTTAAAGTCATATTCGATGTATCTGGTATTTTTATAACAACTGGAGACAATATAGCTACTTGACTGCTATGAAATGGCACTATGTACCTGGAAAACACACAGTTTTGTTTTTTCCTCCTCCACAGTCGACAAGCTTCAGACCCACTGGGAAGACTCTCAGACCAAACTCTCCGACAGGCTCAAGCAAATCCTCAACATGCTGCAGGACTCCACAAACTGGCTGGACGCAAAGCGGGAGGTGGACTGCCTCATCAAACAGGCCAGTGGGAGGCTGGAATCGTGGCAGGAGATCACGTACACAGCGGACGCACTGAAGAAGCAACACGCAGATCTAAGGGTGGGCACCAGAGATCCGTCTGCATGGCTGCATGACGACTGGCACTCCCAGATCTGTTGGCATCGGCAACGAGAGCGAGCCCTTTGGTTTCTGTTCCCCTGCAGGTCTTCATGAAGGACCTGAAGCAGTGGCAGGGACAGGTGGCTGAAACCAACGCGCTGGCCAACAAGCTGCTGACGCTGTACGCCAACGACGACACGCACAAGGTCACCCAGGTCAATGACAACATGCTGGCGACGTGGGCGCACATCAACAAACGGTAACCGCACACGCGACAATACCAACGTCCTTCGTTCGGGAATACAAGTTGCATTAGTCCAAAAAATATGGCATAAAACAGGAATAAAACAGGATAGTTTGAGATAGTTCTGGTATTGATAAATAACAAATCACGCAATTTTTGTGACGACTTTACATCAACGAGGTGCTAACATGAAATATGTTAGCACCGTTCTGTAAGTCAGGACAGTCGTTTGCCACACAAGAGAAATTGTTGTTCAGAATATTAATGTGCATCTATTAATTTGTGAAAATCTAAAATAATTGGTGAAAGTGCCATGTGTCCAGGGTTCATTTTGGTTCAACTTGATAATAAAGCCTGAGTTTGGAGGCAAGTCCTCGGTTTCCCTCATCTCTCTCGCCCGTCTGCAGAGTTTCAGACCGAGAGGCGGCGGTGGAAGCCGGCCTGAAGCTGCTCCACCAGTTCTACCTGGACCTGGAGAAGTTCCTGAGCTGGCTGACGGAGGCGGAGACCACCTGCAATGTTTTAATAGATGCCACCAACAAGGAGAGGCTGCAGGATCAGCCTGAGGCGGCCAAGAGGCTGCTGGCCCAGTGGAAGGTAGGACACGGTTTAACACACACACATCCTCTTCATTAAGGCATGTAATCTGGCTCGTTTGAGGTGTAACTGCATGACCTGGTTATTTACCAGGGACAGAAAGTGCTGGATCTTAACAGGGAGCTCAGAAAAAAAAAGAACTAAATTAGTTTCAGCTCTCCTGCCATCACAGTTCTTGTTTGATCCGTCCCCCCTTCCCTCACCAGGTACCAGTGGAACAGGATTATCCGTGTTTCTCACTCCACCTGTCAGACGTCATTAGACGATGACTGATTCCCTCATGTTTCCTCGCTCGCCGAGTCAGGATATTAATGCAACAGATTTCCTGTGTTTATATATAAAACACTGGCCCCTGCATGAATAATGGAGGAGCACTCAGCTTTGGAGCTGTGTGGGCAGAGAGTAAATTGTTTTCACAAGGACAGCATGGCATAAGGGCAGAGCAGGTTTAGCAGAGAGACTTTCTTCTGCATCTTTCCTCATTCCGTTTCTTTTTTTTTTCTATATTCATACAGAGTGATAGATTTTTAATGTTTATGTCTGCCTGTGTGAACGATTATGGCTCACGGCAGATGAAAACCCTAATTCTGTCTCTCAGGAATATTGAAATATTAAGTATTTTATTTGGGCCGAGATTTTTAATACAAACAGTGATGGCCTCCCGAAAAGTATGTCCATCTGCCGTGCAGTGTGTTGTCGTTTTCGGTGTCAACCACATGATTCATGTGATGCAAAAAAAAAAAAAAGGTGTCTCCATTGCAGTTTTGCGAAATACATCCATTTTGTTACAGCTGAAAATCTGCCATTTTCAATTCAGCGAGTTTATTTTTGAAATTACAGTTTGCACAAAATGGAAACACAGCTATTTAAACCCAACTTTTTTGACAATTTTTGCGTAAATTTCGCAGTAAATTTGCTCGACGATAAGTTGTCCCAGATATCATGATGAACAATATTACTGTGACGTGACGGTTCAGACTGCAGAAAACAATCGGATATATACCCGAATTAGTACCACACATCTGTTTTTTTTTTTCTTTTTCTTTTACGGGGGTAAAACGACCAGAATTGCGTCATTCAGACTGTGGTGAAAAAGTCGTCCGTAGGTCGCATGAGGCCATTTGAAGGTGAATGTTGTGGAGAATACCAAACCAAAATCTAATCAACATCCTGTAGCGAGACTTTAAACTTTCCGTCTCACTCCAGCCTTTTTAGATCTACAGTGTTTTTAATCGAGCTCACTTCAGTTTTTGTAAAGCTGACATCAAACGCCATCCCAGAAGATAACGTCCTCCTGGCTCAGCCCAGTGTTTGATTAACAAGTCGAAAATATAAAGAAAAGAAAAAAAGAAAACACTTGCACAATTCCCTCCCCTGCTTGGAATGACAACAATGCTGATAAGGCAGCATGAAGAGAGCTTATTGGCCGCTCCCGGTCTGGCGGACATACGGAAAAATGCCCCCCGCTGCATTGTGGGTGTTGAATGGTGGCCTCTGTCTGTGGCGAGGACACACTCTGACCCTCATCCTGCTCCCACTCGCTCTCTGTGTCGAAACTCGGACACACTCGCATGTTGGAAACGGAATCTGAAATGCAAATTTCAGCTTTTATTCCCTCTTCTCACACACGCACGCACACACACACACACACACACATGCATTAAGAGTTGTGTCAGTCCAACAGGCAGTGCTGTGTGCAGCGCTGAGATAGTCTTCTGTGTCCAATTATTATGGCAGCTGTAGCACCCAGAGAAGTGTGCACACTCTCTCCGGGGCGACAACGCCACACGCAGATAAGGTTTAATTGGAAAACGAGCTCACTCATCGTTTTCCTCTTGCTTTCATGTCCTCTTTGCCTCTTTCCTCCTCCTATCTCTTCCTCGCCCCCCTCTTGTGTTTCCACCAACTTACCCGGCCCAACTTTGTCTCCTTGCCCTCCCCGTCCGTCTCGTCTCCAGTATCTGCCTCGCGTTTTAAACGGAGGGCATTTCTGTGCGGCCGCTGTGCGCGGGGAGCTCGTTTGAACAGAACAGAGGAAAAACATGATGGCGCTTCCTCTGCGACTTAGCGTCTAGTTTCTTCTTTGGAGGATGCTGCGTAGGAAGGTCTACCAAGTTCAGGTTGGAACGTAAAATTCAGGCTTCGTTCTTTTGTAAAGCGGAAAAAGATCCTGTTATAAAAACAGAAAATACATGTACTGTCATTGTGTGTTTTACATGTTGTGGATGTTGTCGTTTTTAGAGTTTTGTCGTTAAAGTTCAGATGGATAAAGAACTTCTTTGTTTCACCGATGATCGTTGAGCCCATTGGATTCATGTGAAACTCTTCTCTTGTCATATTCATGTCTGACCTAATCTTTGGTTAAAGAGGCAGTGTTATGTGCTTTCTAGCCACAGAGTATCATTTACAGCACAGTCAAGTAATTATGTCAACTTCAGTGAAAATTTGACTTTGCGAGAAATTGGGCATTTGTGCCTTTAAGAAACTCCTGTTCTTTCTGAGACTCCGCCTTGAGGAAGTCATCACAACATGGCTCCTCTGTTAACCCTTTAACAACATTTTTACCAGTGTTACACTGAGAAGTAGCTCCTATAATGAGCTACCAGTTCCACCAATGAGCTGCATGGTTGCCATGGGAGATTAAAGAATTTCTCAAACATGCATGAAAGAATCAAAGCAACACTCCAGTTATGTTTTTTGATGACATGGCGGCAATTTGTTTTGTAAAGTTCCTTGATACATTTGTTGAGAATTGGTGCTATATACATAAACTTAACTGAGTTGAATTAAAGCTCACAACAGTCCAATTTGCATAATACTTCTATCCCTTAAAATACAGATTTCTGTTGTCAAATTTTAATATAACACATGCACATACAAAAAGCAGTTTTCAAATGAGGATTTTATTAGCAGAAAAAGCCATCAAAATTTTGTTGCATTAAAGGGGCAACTTTCTTGAGCTTTACACCATGTTATAATGCTACTAAATTATCACACAAAAAAAATGCCTGAGTGTTACTTTGATTCTGTCACGCATGTTTGAGTAAAGTATTTACTTTAATCCCCATAGCAACCATACAACTGTGCAAAACTCCTGGGTACACCGAAGTGCAGATCTCCCCCAGGACTCCACTCGGCTCCTTCAGACTAGCCAGCAGCAATTAGCAAACACCTGGTGAAACTGCAGAGCTCATTATAGGAGCTATTTCTCAGTGCAACACTGGTAAAAATGTTGTTAAAGGGTTAATAGAGGAGCCATGTTGTGATGACTTCCTGGAGACGGAGTTTCAGAAAGAGCAGGAGTTTCTTAAAGAGACAGGCCCAATTTCAAGGTATAGCATTTTTATTATAAATCCTGCCTGTTTGTGTTAAACTAGGACCTCCAGGCAGAGGTGGACGGCCACGAAGAGCTGTATCACTCCCTGGATGAGAACGGCCAGAGGATCCTGACCTCTCTGAGGGACCCTGAGGACCGGGTTCTGCTCCAGAGGCGTCTGGACAACATGAGGCAGCGCTGGAACGACCTGCGCAGCAAGACTCTCAGCATGAGGTGAGACACACCTGGACTGCAGACGGACCAAAGAGGGAGAAATGCTTCAGTTTGGATCCAGATGATTTAAAAAAAAAGAAAAAAGGTGGGAGGAAAAAGCTTGTGCTTCTTTGGTAGGTCACAGCTGGACTCTGAGATGGCTCCCTGGAAGAGGCTCCACATGTCACTGCAGGAGCTGCTGAACTGGCTAAGGCTCAAGAGTCAGCAGCTGGAGCAGGAGAAGCCTGTAGGGGGCGATGTTCCCACCGTGCAGTCCCAGCTGGATACACACAGAGTAAGGGGGAAACATGACACAAGCTTATGTCTAAGATTAATAAGGAAATATGTGATGTTTTTTTTCTGGCATAAAATTGTTTTAATTAGACTTTATTGGATTAAAAAAACAGAAAATTGCTGTGTTTAGGGACGATAATAAAAGCCTAAAATGAGAAGAATCAGACTGGAAGAATCCATGACCTCCTGAAACTCACACTAGCATCATAATTTAATTTCTACATGCAGGGTTTGCCACCAAAAAATACAAAAAAAACAAAATAAGTAAAGATTAAATATAATGTTCTGTCATGGTAAATGGTAAAACAGCCAATGAAATCGAAGAAAACCTCCAGTGTAGCTGACACTCGATTCCAAGCATCGTTTGTTCTGAGATCAAAGATAAGTGGAATGAAAGCTACCTCTGGTGTAAGTAGATAAGAGACTTGAACATGTGCGTGTGTGTGCGTGTGTGTGTGTGTGCGCGCGCGCGCGCGTGTGTGTGTGTGTGTGTCCGTCATAGGGGTTCAAAATGGAGCTCAGAGCCAAGGATCCGGTGGTGACCAAGGCTCTTGATGATGTGGGATTCTTCCTGTCCGAACTGCCTAGAGAGTCGCCATCACCTGAACTGAGAGGTAATACACAGACGCACACACACACAAACTTCATTTATGTCTAAAACAGATTCGCTGACATAAATAACGCATTTATTCCTGCTTTATAATGTTTTTGTTTTGAGATTGTTCCTTCAAAGAACCATTTGACATTTATTTATTTATTTATTTGGTTATTTTATTCATTTACAGTTTAAGATGAACATGCCACATGTTGACTTTAACAAAAGTTTTGACTTTTCCTCAAAGGTCAATTAACTACACCTTGAGTAGTCAAAGAAGTCTTCATGAAAATGTTATTTACTACATTGTTTAATCATAAATTAAACAGTGATCTCCCACGTTCTAGGTTCAGTTTCACACACCCTGTACACTACCTGACCTGTAGAATGATGAACTTTTGGATTTGGAGGATTTAAACTCCTTCAGTTCTCAAATCTGACATAAAGGAAGGAGGATTAGCTTTCCCTCTCTCTTTGCTCATAAATTAAAAACATGCCTAGTGACAGCCTAGCGACGACTGCTTGTGGAGGTCGACACGGAAACGCAGTGGCAGATGCTTTACTGGCCGTGCTGTTTGCACCATGGCAGCAGCTTGGACTACAAAACAAGCCAAGCCTAAAGTGTGGTCTAATAAATCTGACAGGCTGCCAACTTGAGCAGGTTCAGAGAGGAAGAGGGGAATTCCAGCGTCTGCTCAGTCAGTGCTTCAGGCAGCAGCTCTATCGCCCTCATGTGGCTCTCAGAGTTTGGCCAAGTTTAATGGCCAAAATTCAACAACTTGAGGGACAGACAGAAGGGTGTAAATACCTTTCTAAGGCGCAAATATTTCTATGGTCTAGTCAAAATTTTGACCTAAATCCTATTGAGAATCTGTGGCCTGGCTTGGAAATTGGGGCTTACAAGAGCTTTTTATCCAACCAGACTGAACTTGAGCTATTATGTGAAGAATTGGTGAAAGTTTCTGGAAACATACCAGTTTCTAGAAACATACTAGTTGTACCTTCACAGAGGCACAACTGATCAAATATAGCTTAATAAATGAGGCTGTTGCTATGAGTTACTCATTTTGCCAGACCTGGCTTATCCCAAACGTCAGACATCAGCCCGGAGGAGCGTGCTCAGAACGTGGGCCGAGTGTTGCGCAAAGAGGCGGACGACGTGGTGAGCCGGTGGGACCGGCTCAACGTCGACTCGGCCGACTGGCAGAGGAGGTTGGAGTTGGCCCTGGACAGACTGATGGAGCTCCAGGAAGCAGAAGACCTGCTGGACAAGCAGCTGAAGCAGGCGGAGATGGTGAAGCAGGGCTGGGAACCCGTAGGGGAACTGTTGATTGACTCCTTACCTGAGCACATCAGCAGAGTCAAGGTAACTCCAGAATAAACCAACAGAGAATAAACCAAGACTCTGTCTTCATAAGAGTAATTATCTGCATTGTCATTTTAATCTGAGTGTTTACAAATGTTTATATATATATATATGTGTGTGTTTCTCTTTGGCTCAGGAGTTCCAGGAAGAAATAGCTCTGATTAAGGACGATGTGACACACATGAACCATTTGGCATCCACGTTCGATCCATCCGACATCCAGTTGTCTCCTAGCAACCTGGAACGCATTGAAGACCTCAACACGCGCTGGAGACTGCTCCAAGTATGTACCCTTAAACATTCTCGCGCGCACACACGCACACACACACACAAAACTGTCTCCAACCTAAACCAGGGTACTAACCCTCCAATCTGGTTAGCTCCTGGTTCCCTAACCTTGCCGTTTTTAGTTATTTAACTACAATTTTACCTACTAAAATGCTCTCATTTGCAATCATGACCAGTGGATGACTAAATTCAGCTGTGTGAAGACATTTTACCTGTCATTGTAAAGGTCTCTTAACTTAATTTATATGTTCATGGATTGAGAGGTCAAAGCTTTTACCTTATTAGGACATTAGCCTGAGTGCCTTCCATCAAAATGTTAAGGTGGCTGAAAAGCTGAAGCACTGAAAACACATGTAGGCAAAGCTTTTAAGGACGTTAGAGCAATGTTTGCACTTTATTAACCAACCAAGGCTGACATTGCTTTGACTAAATTTAGCCAAGACCTCAGCCCCAAACCGTGTTAAGTTTTCTTGCAAAAACAATTGGTGAAGTGAATGACAATCCCAACTTTGGTGGGGTCATGGTTCATTAGGTACAGAGGTCACACACACACACGCACACACACACTTGCGGTTCCATATTGGTGGAAAACCTGCCTCTTCACAGATTTATATTATAATCCATATCTGAAATATTTAAAACAAAATGCAGCTTGAGAAGCTGGAATAGCTAAGCGCAATGCTAATTCACACGCTATTGGTTAGTGTTTGCAAAACAGCCAATGGAGGAATGCCATTCGTTTTCCTTTATGTTGATTGGTTGTATCCCCCAAGAGCGGAGAATAGGAAAATCATGGACGGTAGTTTCTGCGGTAGATGGTTTCTGCTTGGCACTACTGCTTTGTGAATTAATTCATATTAATTAACATTAGGCAGCTAATGAGTTATGCCATGTTAGCAAGATTGAATTTAGCCTTAATGCTATCACTAAGCTAACTAAGGTTGGATACAAACACATTTTTTTCCAATCATTAAACTTATTTACTGTTCAAAATGTGTTCTTTATACAGCCGATAAAGAACACAAAGTTTGCACACAATGAATAAATTCTAGAACTGCAGTGCTAAAATCATGTGGAAGTAGCTGCGTTAAGTTAGTTCTGATTTGTTCCTTTGTGTATCTGCTGGTAAATCCTTCTGAAAGTTTTTCAGAAGGATTTGTGGCCAAGATAAATTAGATAATGTTAGAATCTAACCGAGTATTACCCCCAAAAAAATCTACTTTAATGGCTCAAACTTGAGCAAATTTTCATTTTTTAACACATTAATTAGTTGCTTATTCAGTATGTAAAGCAAAATAAAATGTTGAAATGGTGAGTAATTACATGTATTTAATATGTAATAAAAGAATATATCATCAGGTTGTAGTAGCAGTAGCTGGCTGAACTAACATTTAAATGATAGACTGTACTCCTGAGACTACACCAAGTCTTTTATCACAACCGGCTTTTATGATCTGAGGGCTCTTCTAAATATTTTAGACATTTTGGCTACTACTAAGATTACTATGATTAAACTGAGCTAGCTCAGCCTTCATGGTAGAATCCTTTCATAATGACGAGGTGCCAGTGATCAGAGGCAGTTCAGCCTCGGTTTGTGTCAGCAACAATAAACACCACCCTTTGTGTACTGGAAGTCAACCGGTGATCATAACAGGGTGTGACGGATAGAGCCAATCAGCCGGATGAAATGGATGCCTGGATGCAACAGCAGTGACGGGACCAGAAGGCTGGTCTTTCTGAAGTTCGGACCGGAGCAGATGCTTTGGCACCGACACAAACATTTGGCTTTCTTTTTTGCAACAATAAACCAAGGTGTTTCTTTGCTCGGCTTTAGCCATAACACACAGTTCACTACTGTGTGTTATGGCAACCATGGGAACTTCTTGTAATATCAGCTGGGTCTGCAAATAAATTTATTTGATGCAAAAAAAACAAAAAAAAAACAGTGAATAATAAAATGTCCATAAAAGAAATTGGACCCTATCGCAATAGAATCAGGACTCATCTCTACGGATGTATTAAATGTTTGCATATGGTTTAAGTGAGGCATCTCAAGACGTTTCTTATGTCTCAAACATACAGTTAAACCTTCAAGAACTTTTCAAGAGCATTGACCTGAGCTGAAATCCAGTGTTGGCCAGTGATGCAGTAGTTTGTTCAGTCATCACGGCAATCGTGGAACTGTACATTTTGAAGAATGCACTTCTGAAGGAAGGGGTGAACAACAAAACCTGCCGAACCAATGTGGAGTGTTTGACTGTTTTACTGATCTGATACCAAAAGCTAAAGTCGTAATTACTTTGGCTTCTCTTGTTTGTTTTTCATTGTCCTTTGAGTGTTGCCATTTAGAGTTTAAACTGGTTCTTAAAAACTTCTTTTAGTCTTCAATCTAGGTATTAATGATTTGTTTAGATGGGATTATGTCTAAACTTAATTTTGTACATCTCATATATGTGTATGTCTGTGTTGGGAGGAGGGAAATAGCTCGAGATTCAGCTCTTTCAAGCGAGTTCACGTTGTTCTTTTATGCCTAAAGGGTCGCAGGTGATGGTCAACATAGGCACAAAGTGCACTCTCGGTAATAGCAGCAGGTTCTGCCTCAACAATCCCACACCGTCTCTTGTACAATTCTAATCAGGTTACCGTGGATACGGGAAAAAGCAACTCGGGCAGCAATGGACTGGATGAGGTGGACTCAAAGGTAATTTCAGTTCCTGGCTGCATAGAAGCAGAAAAACTGGGACGGGCCATCACTGTCACATCTTCTTCATCTCACATCGCGGCTCTCCTCCTCTCACTTCCTCTTTCCCATGCTGTGTCATCAGCTGCTTTGTCATTTGGGTAGCAGATGAAAGGTTGGATGTTTAATGAGCCAGTCTGTCCACAAAGATGGACTCTAACCCATCTCAGTCCAGCAGCTTGAGGACTTCAACACCCAAGCTCACACACATACCATGGTGCTTCCCCTGGGGACTTTAAAGATGTAGCTTCCTGGCAGGCGTTGACAAAGCAGCAAGAATCAGCTGAATTTCCATCATTTTCTATTAAGGAATGATATTTTGCCATGTATTTAATCTTCACAGACACTACTTTACTAAAAATAGTGCCACCAGTATGTCTGTCTCGTGGCTCCAGGACTATTCACCCCTCCACAAATGTGTTCCTTCTGCTGGTAGATATTATTTATGGAAGTCATAAAACCACAAATTGAAATACAGACTATAGAAAATTATATTTAAGAACCATTTTTGACATTAGTCTTTTTAATTCTACTAAAAATAACATTGATAGGAAACCAATAGCAGTGTTGGCAAGGAAACAATCCACATTAACAACTAAAATTAATTACTGAAATAAATTAACTTTATGGTGATGTTCAAATCTATTGAAATGCCTATGGGAAAGTCTCAACCTCATCAGGTTTTGATCCAACACAGACTTTTAGCAATCAGGCTAAACTTGTGCTTTTGTCAAGTTATACAATACTGGGGAGCTACCAGATCATCCACAAGAACTTTAGCTGAAATTTTAGCAGAAATACTGGAACACTTTAGAATGTTTTATTTCTATTTATCAAACAATGATCTTGTTGTCAGTCCTGTCCTTTAAAATCTAATTTAAAAAGTGTTTGTTTGTTGTTGTTTTTTTTGGCAGAAATGAACCTAACCCAAAAGGTTCATAGATCCTGGTGGTATTTATAATAGTTTCAATTAAGGAGGAAGTGAGTTGACAGGAGAGTGGGACTCCTGTTGTTTTGCTACGTTTTACATTTCAGATAACATTTGTAAATGAAGCATGTAGACATGCCTCATTCAGACTGTGTCACCCTGCAGTTCCTCGACTTCACATTCAGTCATCCTGTCCATGTTCATCTTTGTTTTCTTCACTCAGGCCACCAATGTGTTCTTATGTACACTTTATAATTATTTACAAGTGTCGATTTAAATGTATATAATTTAGATTTATTTTTGTCGATATATTTGGCTAAAATAACTTTTTTTCTTTTTACGCACAAACCAAACGATGCAACTAAAACAAGTGGACGTAGCTTGTTAGTTGGTGATTAAAAATAACATCAAAGTGGAGGGAAAAACATACATCTGGAAAATGTAAAGATGATCTATTCCATTACTTTTTTACACGCTGCAACCGAAGAAACTAAAGGCATAGTTCAAATTTTGCTGAAGTTGGCAAAATCTCGATAAATTAGTAGATAATTGGCAAGATTTAATTTATTCAAAATGAAGGGATATAACACAGAATAATACTCTGGAAAATCACTTTGATCAAATACATTTTAATTGTATGAGAACAGCTCTTCTAAAACTCTAAACTATCCTTGTTAGCTTTTAGAATTATTGAATTGATTTGTGTTTTGGTCATAAAATGTATCTAAATGAACATCAGAGGGTCAGGCAATGAATAAAAATGTTTATTTTATTTTTCTTAGAATGGCTCCTGCTTTCTGTCTAACAGATATCTGTCAAAGAACATCTGAAGCAGCTGACAGACGCTCACACAGACTTCTGCCTTTCTCAAGGTGAGGCCCCGCCCCTCTCATATTCATTTCTATATGCCCAATAAAATAAAATAAATGATGCTAAACTTTATGATTTTGCCAGGTTTTACTCTGTTGATTTTGGTAGCTGTGTGGTTTTTTTAAAATCTAATGTAAACCCCCAAAATACACGAAAATAAATAAATGATACAGGAAAGTATTCAACCATAAGCCATAAAAGGTTGTTAATGGATAGTTATGTGAAAGGAGGAAGTGTGTTAGGAAAAAAGAACAAGAAGCTGGGACAATTTTTTATATCTACTGAAAAACAGAATAGTTTACATATCAGGGTAAATTAAAGAGCAGGCTCGCTTTGCAACATCCTATCTTTGTAAAGGTCAAGTAACAAAAAGAAGATTAAAAAGAAGAGTATCTTGGGATTTGTTGCACCTTTTTCCCCCAGATAATGCATAAACTGTGTGAAAGTTCAGGTCTTTTGTTGTGACACTCCTCATCTGTCCCTGTGTCTTCTCCAGGATCGGTAGAAAGACCGTTCGAGCAGGGCATCTCTCCAAACAATGTGCCCTATTATATCAAGTAAGTGCAGATCTCTGGGTGGTGGGCCAGCTGATCCTCACATTCTCCTGCCCTTTGTGAAAGCAGCTCTGTTTCTTCTGTTCTGAGATAAACGGATTTCCCTTGGGAACTTTAACTCAACTTCATGTTTGTTTTTAACATATTTACCGCCTTTACTTCTTCTGTTTTGTTTTACATATATATGACGTATGTTTCAAAAACGACTAAAGCTTAGTCGTTTCATACTATTTTTCTACTCATACTATTTTTGTTTGATCGATGTCAAGAGAAGGACAGTATATAGATACATTCCGACATTTTGTGGTTCAATGATGTTGAAGGCTGATTTGGGACAAACTTATGAACCACTGTACATCAACCATAAGGGAACATTGTGACAAAGAGCTTTTGGAAGAATTGCAAGTCAGTTGTTCGTGCTTACTTCAAGTCCTTAACGCAGATTTCAGACCGCAAGCATGTCGCCGTCTGAAAACAGACCACAAGATGCTTAAGAGTCTTAAAAAACCCTTAAACGTCACCATGGAAAGGTCAACGTTCTTGCTAGTGTTGTACAATCAGAAAGAGGCTGCTGAAGTTACAAAAAGAAGAATTGGAAGAATCTGATATAAATTATTTGGACACCAGAGCGGAGAACATGTTTGAACTTTTCCTTAAGAGGTCAACCTACGCCGCAGGGATCACACGCTGCTGTAAAGTCTTGGACAAATTGTCAGCTTACCAGGAAAAAAGATGAGATGCTACAACCGAACACATGCTTTTGCATTTTAAATCAGCTGGAAGCTTTTCAGTAGCAGCTGTTCATGTTTAAATACCGGCGAGGATCTCCTGATGGATCCACATGTTTTCACTCTACAGTTGGTACTCATCAGTAATTGGGGGCATAAAATCCAGAGTGGATCGTCCGAATTTCTGCAGCTGTATTCGTATGGGCACGAACGGCTATTGTTTCACTGCACGCACACACACACACACACACACACCTCCACACTGTTCCAGAGTTAATGTAACAGTTGAGACTTGTCCGCACTTTTCTTCTCAGTCCTGCAACACTGACTCCCAAAGCAGAGCTACTCCCCCCACCTCCCCTCACCCTTCCTCCTTATCTCTCCTTTCTCACAAGTAAAAGACACTTTGCTCTCCTTCCCTCCTCTAGCTCTCTCCCAGCCGGCCTTTATTGTTCTCCCTCTGCTTCACGATGCCGAGTGCGAGTGGTGTTTAGCTCTCACTATCCGTCCTTCTTGTCAGGGAGGTGAAAACCCCCCTCAGATGATGTTCAGGCTCTTTTGCTCCCTGAAACAGCAGGAAGGGGGGGAAGGGATTCAGAGGCAGGGAGCCTGATCTCTGCCTGGTCTAGCAGAGCTGTGGGCCGATGCTGAGCGGCAGGCCAGGCTAGACAGGAAGTAAGCAGGGTTTAATTTCAAAATAAAGATCTTCATTAAAAAAAAAAAAATTGTGGCTAAGTGTAAAAGAATACTTCAATCTTAGAAGCTAAAATCGAAACAGACCTCTAGAGTTTCAAAGCAACTCTCACCTGAAGTGACATTTTATACAATATATACTGCTAATTGAAGAAGGAAATAGAGGTTGGAGGTTGTGCCGCACCAATAATCTTCCTATGTCAAACATAAATTGAACAGGACACTTATATTTGTCAGTATAAATTAACGACAGACATATGAAATATAGAAATGAAAATGAAATCTACATTTATTTGAAACTATTTTAAAAGTTAGAATAAGTATTTATTTAGAATGAATACAAGTAAAAATAGAACTAAAGCAAAGCTAAATTAGAGGTTAAATTAAGTATGTGGCTATAGTTTATTTTCGACTACAAAAAATTTTGTTGATTTTGTTCCGACAATGTATCTTAGCAATTTACTGTATGAATACTGTAGAAAACCCTGTTTCTTTTCCTTAAGTGGTGCCGCATCATCAGAGTTGAGTATGTGGACTCTTCCCATTTAAAAAAAAATAAAATAAAATCCTCTCTTCAAACAGCCTAACCTATGAAATTATGGTGGCGTACCTGATTAACTAAGAGAAGAGAAAGAATTCAGCTGCTGGTTGCTGAATCCCATCTTAACATCTGTCTGGATTTAAGTTAACCTTCAGTCACCACAGGCTTTGTTTTCCCACAGATGCTGCTTGTAAATGGTTTATGTTGTTACTGCTTCATTTTCCCCCCACACACATTTTTATTTGCAAAACATAAGTTGTTTGGCATTGAAAAACACATACCAAATTTTGCTGCTCAAGCCACAAATGCATTTTTTTAAAACAAATATGACAGAATTTAAGGGGATAGAAACAGGCTTTCCAACTGTAGGTGGGTGAAGTGTCTTAACCAAGGACACGACAGGAGAGGGGATTGGACTGGAACAACCCATTTGTCCCCCATCACCCCCTCAGCATGAAAGTTGAAGCCAGATTCTTTTACTCTGTGTAAAAACAAAGCAATGTTTTCCACTGCCTAACATTAAATCAGACTAAGTGTTTCCTTCCCAGACGATGATGTCACATTTGAGCTATTGGGAGGCACACTTTAAATACATCACTTTATTGTATGATGTCACTGGAAGATCAAGACAAGCCATGCAAGTTTCAGAGTGGACATTCCTAATGAATACTTAAAAATATAATTATAAAAATAGATTGTTAGGAATAATAGTTTATTTAAGAACACAAATGGTTACATAAAAATAACATAAAATAACCACATGGATTTACATATTGTCACCTTCTTAAACTAATGGTCTAATTTATTTTTGCCAAAAGTGATTTTGACTTTAAGACAAAAAATCAGCCCCTCAAAATTTTAGGAAGGTGACAATATTTAAAAGACATTGCAATCTAAGAACATTTTTAAATTAATCCTGATAATCTTAAATATGAATACAATGTTGCATGTGCACAAGTTTTACTAGAATTACTCATATTAACTTTTGATGTTCTTATAATTTATTAAGACCCCCGGCCCCCTCCTGAATATTTGGACTGAGCCCAGTGTTTCAGAATCCTAGCTACGCCTCTGGGAGCATTGTTGACGACCTGAGTTAAACGCCTGTTTTGCTGCTCGAAAGTAAGAGGAATTTGTTTCAGAGTGATGCCGAAGCCATAAAATAAGTGGTGAAACAAGTGGTTGCCGCTTTTATTTTGTCTGACCCAGCGGAAGTGTTCCTCCGCTGTATTTTCGCGACGTGTTAGCCTCCGCAGCCCCGTCGCTGCCGCTTGCAGAGAGGAACACACACCGATTCGCTTAGGCCCTTCACGGTAACCTCGGACGCCTCTCGCCGGTGTCAGGAGACGCTCCGTCCGCCTTGTCCTCCTCCTCTCTCCTCGCTGAGTCGAGCCATCACCTCTGGACTCGCAGGGCTGTGATTTGCGGGCGATGCGGGAGCAGTTTCGGAAGTGAGTAGCTGCAGAGGGGCTGGGGAATGTTTGTGGTGCTGATAAATAATGGGGATGGTGGTAATGCAGGGGAGCTTTTCACGCCGCTCGCACATCGACCGTGTGCTTTGACTGTCAGTCAATTATAACAGAATATTAAAGCGAATTGTCGGTTTTGCTGAGAAATGAGCGAGAAGCGCTTTTCCCTTTCTCCGCTAATGAAGTGGGAGGTCAATGGTTCTCTTTGGGAGTGATTTAACCCTTCCTGCGGTTGTTACCGGGGGAGCGAGGCGAGGTGTGCGGCCACTCGCGCCTCCTCGAGCCGCTCTCCTCCCCGCTCCTCTGCTGCCATATTGGAACATGAATCTGTATATATTCAGCCCGGAGCTGCGCCTGCATGTCAGCAGTATGTGATTGAATTTTTCCCACTGGGGAATACGTGGTAATCTCAACGAGTGTAATACACAGACCCCCGCCGTCAGTGCAGCAGTGTTTGAATTCCTTCACACTCCACACACGGTCACCTTCCTGGCAAATCGGCGCTGAATTGTTGCACATTTAGTGCTGTTTTGCACCGATCCGATGATCCACTTATCGGTTTTCAGCATGGCTGGATAGGATTTAGTCTTTATGGGAATGGCTGCTTCCCATTTTTGGCACCCATGTGATTGCAGGTGTGTGTGTGTGTGTGTGTGCGCGTGTGCAGGTGTGTGTGTGTGTGTGCGCGCGCGTGTGCGTGCTCCGACCAATTCACTTTTTAGTCCATGACTATTTGATTGACATGAAAAAAAGTCATGAAACAAATGTCAATTTTTAGAAAAGCATGAGCACTTGAATGAATACCAACATATAGAAACCAACCTAGTTTAGACCTTCTTAGCATTTCTTTTTAAATTAAGCAGCATCGTGGGGTATTTTGGACAGAGAATGGCTATTTAAGGTCATGCCAAAGAATTTCATTCGTTTCTCAGCCTGCACTTTGACTAGACCACTCCAAAACCTGCTTTTATACATGTTTGTTGGCAAAACTGCTGGTTTGCTTCAGATTATTACCCTGCTGCGTAACAGCAAACACGTGTTTAAGCCTAAAGTTCTTCTTCAGGATTTATCTCTGTAGATTATGTCAATATTGTTAGCAACTAGTACCTAGCTCGTTGCTGTGCTTTAAAATTCTGTTATTCTCTCACCTTTTTTGAATAAGTACACATAGTCACTTAAATGTGCTAGAAGCTTAGAAAGAAGTTTCAATTTATTAATCAATTCCTCTCATTGCTACTCAAGAGCTACTTCTCTATAAGAAGAGTCTTAATCATGCAGGGCATCGAGTGTGAAGCTCTCTCTGTCCTATCCAAGGGATAGAATAGCCTCTTTTTGAATGATACAGCAGCAAGAATAGCCCTTAGACTGTAGTGTGTTGAGAAATACTGCGCTGCTTTACAATTATGATATTTCATGCCACAGATCCATGTGGTTTTACATCGGTTTTACTCTTTAAAACATCTATCTGAGCCCTGGTATGCCCCTCAGCTGTGACATCGGACCACCGTCTTTGTGCATTTTTTACTAGTCCTAGTCAAATACATTTGTAATTCAGTGCATTTACGTATGTGTTTAAAAAAAAAAAAAAAAGGCCAATATTAAACCTCAGATATCGAAAGGGGGGAAAAAAGGGGATCGGTCGATCTTTCAACCAGTACCAATGTTCTGGTTGAAACGCCAAAAATGAGATGAGGAATGTATATTGATAGCAAACATTTAACATTAGTATAATATTTAAATTTAACATTAATTTTCTTGACATTTTTCTCATATCTAGGTCTGATCCAGTCTCATACCTTGAATTATCTCTTTGATTTCCATTTACAACTTTGTAATCAAAGTGTCGTTTTCAGCTGGTTGCTGAAAAAAACGACAGCTGTTCACTGTTACATGAGTCAACGCTCCACGTTGGACAAACACCTCGCTTGACCCGCAGCCGTTCTCGGTCCCGATGCGTTGCCGTGTTGCCGGTGAAAGCAGCTGCTGCGCGTTCATTCGGGGGCGTTTGTGTGAGCGGCGCTCTCATGACGAGCTGCTGTTTATCCACACTTTGAGGCTGAGGATTTTAGAGTAGCTCTTCACCAGGGGACCCCTCTCCTCATTATCGGGAGTGTGAGTGTGGGAGAGAGGCAAAACAAGCCTGCGGGCCGATTATTGTTTGTGCGTGCTTCAGAGACGGAGGTTAACTGCGGGTGTGCTCTCGTACAACCAGCTGGACCCACGTTGACCGCTTCCCAGCTGGACCAGGTTGCGTTTGTGCACTGCCTTGGCCCCAGGTAGAAACCGGACAGCTTGAAAAAGTCCGAGCTGCACTGCGTTCTTCTTCTCTTCTTTGTTTTGCTCGATGCAGTGGTTGAGCCACACCGCCCACTGTGTTCAGCAGTCACCCACTTTGCACACCTACTATTAAAGCCTGACCTGAAACATCCACCTGCACAGAGGAGAACACCAAGATATCATTTCACCTTTATCCCTGGCTTTATTTACTTCGAATACTAAAGTATGGCTGGAAAGGTTTTAAACTAGTAATGTGAAAAATAGTTTTTCATATTTGGACATTTTAACAGTGGTGAGAAATCCAAATAATATATAAAAAAATGTGCATCATGTGTGGGGCCAGTTGAAAAAATAAGAATAAAGCTGAAGCAGAACTGGACATTGACCCAATATGTACCAGTATGTCAGCCAATCAGGGTCTGAGAGTGAAGAAATTAAGCTATAGGCCTAGTCAAAGCCCAGATTTTTCCTTATTCAGCAGCAATATCACATGAGAGAGAGAGAGCAGTTGCTATAAAGCAGGGTTTAATTAATATTTAAATGTATTATTCATTTTGTGGCATTATTTCAAGATACGCTTAGCATCTCATATTAGCAATTAGCCTTTAATGAAGCTTACTGGAAAATGAGTTCAATACCAATACAAACAACCATGTAGGGAGTGAGATCTCTGTCAACAATATGACGTCTTAAATATTCCTCTTGCTCCGACTACAATTCTTAAACAGCAAAATGTCTGTGTCAAATCAGTGTCATTGTTCACAACTCCTGATTGGCCCAGTTTAAATCTCACTGGAGAAATCAGGCGGAATTGGATAGGAAGGCAAATGGCCGATCAAACTTCAGCGAGAAAATGGTTAATTATTTGCTTTCTGTAAAAACTGGATATGACATTCCTAAAACACCTAACTCCCCCCTCCATAACATGTTATGTATTATAAGCCTGGTGGGCCACCAGGCTGTACTTGCCAAAGGTAAAGCCTTGGAATTTGCATTTACTTTGTTTTAAATACAGTGCGAAAAAGTAATGCAAGCTAGTTGATGCATTTATGGTGACCCCTGCCACCAGACGGGTCTGGGAGAAACCCGTCTCCACAACATTTTATTGCTGTTGGTTCCATTAGTTTGTCGATCAGATAATTGAGTTTCCAACCAGCAGGTCAAGCTAAGAACCCTCCAACTTCTGTTGCAAGCTGGACTCCATCTATTTAGACCCAAATACTCTTGAACTTACCAACACAATATTTTAATCTTCCTCTGTTTTTGTCCCTTTGCAGCCACCAGACCCAGACGACATGCTGGGACCATCCCAAGATGACGGAGCTCTACCAGTCTCTGGGTAAGCATCACCTCAACGTCTTTTAAGGTGTTTTGAATGTTTTTTTTATTGGAGGGTTTAAAACTTACAACATAACGTTTTGCTCCTCAGCCGACCTGAACAACGTTCGGTTCTCGGCCTACCGCACCGCCATGAAGCTCAGGCGCCTGCAGAAAGCTCTCTGCTGTGAGTACGGTCGCGGTGGCTCCTCGCCCCGTCGCGACGCTGCGCCTCGTCCTCCCCATTCGCTGCTTTTCTCTTTCCCTCGTCTTCGTCCCGCCTCTCCTGCCTCCTCTGTACTATTAACCATCTGTCCCGTTCTGTTTCTGTTTCTGACGCATCATGGTGTCCATATGTGTGTTTACTCATCCCTCTCATCTTTTGCCTGTGGATCTGCAAAGTGGGAGCTGCCTACGTCTTTCTGTCAGGCTGCTGCGGCAGCACAGAGCAGAGGAATTATTTGTGACGCCAAAGCTTTTTATAAATAAAAGCAAAATCCCCCAGGAGTGGAGTTCTGGAGTTGAACATTTGCTTTGTGTGTCTCGTTGGTATGTTTCTAGCCACTCAATCGCAATTGAATTTAGGGCTGGACTTTGACTGGGCCATGCTTGCTACTTTGGTAGCTCTTAGTGCATGTTTCAGGTGTTTTTCTGCTCTAGTCTCAAGTATTTGTATGCTGCATCCCCTACTTGGCCTTCGGACAACTTTGACTAGGACTTTCTGTGGATTTGAATTAATGATATCAACAGTTTTATTTGTAATAGGATTAATTGTATGTCATGAAATCATTCCTTCTGAGGTTTGGAGGAATGGATGGCTCTACAGAGCTATGACGGTAAATTTAGCAAATATACTAAAAATACATTTATGATTATTCTTTTCTCCTTTATTTAGGATGGTTTGTTACAGTGGAATATTTTTCAAGTTACGCAGGAGAACCTTTGTAAAATTTCCTAACTTTTGCTTCAAGTACGCAGCTCTGAATTAAACCAAAAAAAAAAAAAAAGAAATTTACATTTTTTGTCTAATGCCAACAAGGAAGTAACTACTTCTGGAGGCAGTTCCTTACACTGAGCTCAATACAAATGTACTGTTTTCAGATGGTTGTTACACCATCAACGTCACTAAATAAAATATTTTAATCCGTTTAAAACTTTTGTGCCTGCTAAGGCTCAGAAACTTAAATGTTTCAAGACTTTTTGCAAATAACTGACAGGCTGTAGCTGATGATTGACCAGCGCCTTCGTCCTTCGGTTGTTGGGTGGCTTCAGTAGTGGTGTTCTCTGAGGCAATGTTGCTTAAAACTGTAACCTACTCAAGTGAATGTCACATGTAATTATCAACCAAATTTCTATTGCACCTGGTCCGTCTCAAGGCCTTGAAAAACTTGAACGCAACTGAGACCAATCAACACCAATTTTGTTTTTCTTTGGACTGTAGAAGATGAGGTTTGCAGTCAACAAAACTTGTAGAACATTATTTTTGGCGTTCCACAAGGACCCATTCTTGGCTCTTTTCTCTTTGTTGAGGAAAAACTCACCAAAACCTCTAAAAGATGTTCCAAAAAGCCTGGAGAGCTGCTGATTCAAACCGCTTTTTAGGGATTTCAAGAATGTCTGGTGACTTGGAAGCAAAGCTCATCTGTGGTGGTGTTTCTTTTCTTAGTGGACCTCCTGAGCATGCAGACGGCGTGCGAGGTGTTCGAGCAGCACACCCTGAAGCAGAACGAGCAGCTGCTGGACATCTCCCAGCTGGTGGCCTGCCTTACCAGCCTGTACCAGCGGCTGGAGCAGAGCCACTCCCACCTGGTCAACGTCCAGCTGAGTGTGGACATGTGCCTCAACTGGCTGCTCAACGTCTACGACACGTACGTGAAAGCACGCCCCGACACGACCCCAGGAGTGTTTTCCCCCCAGAGCTAACCAGGTTCTGAAATGTTGCTTTGGCAGCGGGCGCACTGGGAAGATTCGGACTCTGTCGTTCAAAACTGGAATCATCTCGCTTTGCAAAGCCCACCTAGAGGATAAATACCGATGTAAGTCCAACCAGCTCGTACATAAAACTAGAGGTTAAAATTTAAGTTGATATCGATCTGATATTAAAACCTGTATTGGTCCTGATTCTGAAAACAATTCTAGATCTATTAAGTTCAATTCCATGCTTTCTGCTCTATGCATCATACACTATATTTAGAATTCCTAATTATGCTTTCTGTAGCATTTTAAAGGTTTGTTGCTGTTAATTGTTACATGTTTCACCAACACAGTCAACCTATTGTTTTGTCAGTTTCAGTTTTTTTATTATTTATTTTACATGTGCTGTTACGCTGCTAATTGCACTGAGTGGATAAATTAAAGTTGTTTTTACTTGTTAGCTTGTGGAGCTATCTGTGTATTTAAGTGTGACATACTTAAATTTGTAATTCAGTGCATTTATGTTTAAAAGAAGGAATGGTTTAAGTCAATTCAGCTGTTTTTCTGTATCAGCCGATACGAGACATCAGATATCGGTTTTGGAAGTGAAAACACAAAACATGGTTAAAATCCATGCCTTGCACATTTTTGATTAATATTTGTTACTTAATGTTTGCTTTGTTTGAAAAATTATGAAAAATACCTAAAAATAATTTTTAGAAGAAGAAATGTATATTTTGTAATAAGGATATATGATCAAAGTGAATAATTAGAATTCATTGTAATCTTTTATAATTTTTTTAGTGACACTATTATTTTGAGTCACAATTTATTTTGTACAAGCTATCAAACTATTTTATGAGTTGATATTTATCCTTTTTTTTTAAGTTTTCATTTCTTTCTCTCTCTCTTCCCCTCTGCATCTCCAGTTTTGTTCCGACAGGTCGCCAGCGCCACGGGTTTCTGTGACCAGCGCCGCTTGGGCCTCCTCCTCCACGACTCCATCCAGATCCCCCGGCAGCTCGGCGAGGTGGCGTCCTTCGGCGGCTCCAACATCGAGCCGTCTGTCCGCAGCTGCTTCCAGTTTGTACGTGCCTCAGTCAGAACCGGTCGGAATAGACCTGGATGCAGACACAAGCAGTGGCTAATTCTGCGGGGTTACATGTGATTACTTGCCTTCTCATTCCCCCGCTGCCTGCCAGCCTGGCGGTGTGAAGGCAGCTTATCATTATCCAGATCAGTAGCTGGAGTCAACTTTGTAGTTTTGACTCTGCTGTCCTGCTTCTGTAGAGAGACGGAATGAAAGCGGAACATTTTCCTGCCTAACTCTTCTCTGTTTTTGTCGGGATTTTTAGTTGGTTTCTCCTCCCTGAAAAGACACTTTGAAAAATATGATGTTGTAAAAATCGACTTTTTGAGCTTTACATCATGTTATAATGTTGTTCCCTCAACAAAAACACACCTGGAGTGTTTCCTTTGTTCTTTCATGCATGTTTTGAAATCCTTTAATCTCCCGTGGCAACCACCTTGGGGCGACTCAGTTCCTGCTTCGTGGTGATGCGTTTGCAGTTTCCAAGATTTTAAGCTTCCGCCTCACAGAACAGAATCCTCCCCCAAATCCTCCACTCGGCTCCTTCAGACTAGACGGCAGCAATTAGCAAACACCTACTACCTTGTATTCATTATAGGAGCTATTTCTCAATGCAATGCTGGTAAAAACGTAGTTAAAGGGTTAATAGAGGAGCCGTGTTGTGATGACTTGTTGAAGGCGGCGCAGTTTCAGAAAGAGTCAGGAGCTTCTTAAAGAGACAGAGACCCAATTTTAGGACTTTAAATTACAAAGTCAAATTTCTTTTAAGTTGTATTTGATATATGTAGCATTTTTTTAACAACAGATGGTAATTTATTTACTTTACGTTTAACAGCAATACATTGAATGATGCATCTGAATAAGTTCTGAACCTAAAATTTCTTTATTACTCCCAAATTTAAGTTTCTAAGAAAATGTGTTTTCAGAAATGTGAGCATAGATGCACTGATGCGCTCAGTACCTGGTTTGGGTTTCTGTCGCATTCGTCTGAAGTTCTGTCTCTCTCTCTCTCTCTCTCTCTCTCTCTCTCTCTCTCTCTCTCTTTCTTTCTTTCTTTGCAGGCCAACAACAAACCTGAGCTGGAGGCCGCCATGTTCCTGGACTGGATGCGTCTGGAGCCTCAGTCTATGGTTTGGCTCCCGGTGCTGCACCGGGTCGCGGCTGCAGAAACCGCCAAGCACCAAGCCAAGTGCAACATCTGCAAGGAGTGTCCCATCATCGGGTTCAGGTGGGTGAAGTGGTTGAAATCAAAACCGATCCAATATTAATATCTGTGCCTCGACCAGCCGATACTGTATCGTATTGGATGCAAAATAATGGATCGGAGCGTCCCCAGTGATGCCATCCCATGTGATGAATTGGTCCTGATTTCCTTAAGTTTGGGATCAACTGATATCAAGGAAAATCAGAATCAGTAGACCAGGCTTTTCAAAGATCAGTGATCGGCCAGAAAACTGCAATCACTGCCTCCATAATTCATTCCTCTTATTTCATATTTTGTTTTGTTAGATGTGTTATGTCGACAGTATGGGGCAGGAAAAAATCTTTCCTTTGCCCACAACTGACTTCAGCTGCTTTGTGTGCTGCCAGATGCCATGGTAACCGTAACGTGATGTAAACATGCCTCCATAATAGGACTGAGATCATAACTGACCCTGGTTATGACTCAGCTTATTTCTAAGAACAGTTAAGAGGCTTTTTCAGAATAAAGCCTCAGTCAGGTTTATGTCAGTGTGGTAGCCTGATGCATAAACAAAAATACTCTGTGAGCAACAAATGTCCTACATTTATTCATCTATTTTCTTTAGAGGTTTTTTGTCATGTACAGCTGACTTTAAAAGATAAAATCAAATAAACTGAAGGCGCCAGGTTACATGGATCCAGAAAAATAGAGAGAGGACACAAAGGAAAGAAAAGAAAAACACAAAGAAGGCAGAAGAGACAAAGGAGGGAAGGAAAAGTAAAGAAGAGAAGGAAAGGAGAAAACCAGAAGAAAACCCTTTTAGATAATAGATAACTGAGACTGGAAAAGATGGCTGGTGTTCCTCTCCTCTCATTTTTTCCTCTTATTAATCATGTGGTCTATTTTTCTTCTTCTTCAGATATCGGAGCCTGAAACATTTCAACTATGACATTTGCCAAAGCTGCTTCTTCTCCGGCCGCGTTGCCAAGGGACACAAGATGCAATACCCCATGGTGGAATACTGCACTCCGGTACGTTTGGGCCGGATCTGAAAAACAATCCTGCAGCGTTTAAGAGTCCAGCTGCCGTCTCTCCATCCAGCTAATAAGCCAACTGATGGTGCTTTGAATTATTTTCTGTTAGTGATGGAAAGTGTGTTCTTTATTGCTTTTCATTAAAACGAATCTCAGTGGACTACAAGGTGGTGTTCCGCTCCATCTAGTTTAGAAATTTGAAGCTTAAATCTTGACACAGTGACCATAAACTTAATCTAATATATTCTAGTCCAGATTTTGTCCATGATTGCAACAAAAACTTATTTGCCACCTTAAAAATTTCTTGATTTAATTTTTTTTTTTGTACTTTTTCATCAGTTACGTTTCAGATCATCAAAGCGAATTTTATATCAGAGAAAGAGAATCCAGTTTTCAAAGGATTTCATGGATTAAAGGGGAAACAAATCTAAACCAGTCTGTGTTTAAGATTGTCCTCCATGTTAAAGGATGAAATAACTCCAGTGAAAATATATTTTTGGTCAAATTTTACCATCTGTTGTTAAATAGGACCAGTCTGACAACATGAAGTAGGCTGCAGTGACACATCTGAGGAAATTCTCCAAAAGATGAGATTTTAGATTCCTCTTTAAGGAAGCACGAAGCATGACTTCTTACCAGCTGTGTAATATAAATGTAAATGGCTTTGAAAAACATAAGTCACCAACTCATTGTTTAAATTTAACATTTTGTTTTGATTTTTCCATTAAAAAGTGTCTTTTCTGACCCTCTTCTTTGCTCTCTCTGCAGACCACATCAGGGGAGGATGTGCGTGATTTTGCCAAGGTGCTGAAGAACAAATTCAGGACCAAGCGCTACTTTGCCAAACACCCACGCATGGGCTACCTGCCCGTCCAGACCATCCTGGAGGGGGACAACATGGAAACGTGGGGCTCACACACAAACACACACACACACACACACATACACACAAATACAGACAAGAGACACAAGTAATATTCTGACCTACAGAAGAAGTCTATACAACTTCTAAATTCGCGAAAAATGACAAGGATTATTCAGATTCCCCTTTAAATTTTGAACGTAGAATGAAAGCACAGACCAACCACAGGTTAATATTACTTCCTAATATTGTTGTGAGTGTTGAATGGGTTTTTATGTTTCCCAATCAAGCTTAGCTTTGATGCTTCTTCATGCTAGACCGTCGGATCACATCAACGTCTAAAGCTTTCAGATAACAACCGAGGCGAACTGCACCTAAGGCTCTGAGACCAAAATCCGCTGTTCCTCACACGTTACTAGAATACAAAGATAACCTGATTAAATACAAAATGCTGTTTT
>NW_015113138.1:662502-672438 GCF_001443285.1 Poecilia latipinna | reverse complement strand
ACTATACATGCTGGCTGGGAGGATGCACATCAACAAACAGTTACTACATTCACAGTGCAGGAGTACAACTTAATTAGAGCTACTTATTTACAGCTGCTGCTTACTTAAAGTACGTTGACAATGGATTATTTATCTTTACAACGTGAATGAGAAATACTTTTCTATTTAACAGGTTTACACATAAATATTTTAGTTATATGTACGGTATTATGTATTTGCATTTAATTAGTAAAAGAAAAACTATGACTTGTTTTGCAAGTAATTGGAGTTACTACCTCTTGCATTAATTGAGAGTAATTTATATTACTATGCAGAAAAAAAAACAAAAACAAAAAACAACAGCTAGATTAAGCTGAAGAAAAAAATATGCTTTGCCTCTACAGTTTTAACTAAGCAACCAGTTTAATTTTCACCCTTATTTTAGACCAACATGTTATCATTAATTTAAAAATATATTATATTATATATTATTCTGTCCTTAACTGGCTTAGCTATGAAAAGAATGTCCACTATATTTACTGGGACCTCAGCTAAAATTGTGTAAAATCACAAAATCAACCTTCTTCAGTGGCCATCTCGCTGCCCAGTCCTAAACCTTGTTAAAATTGTGCAGTGTCAGCTAAAAACAAGAGAACATAAAGGAGAATTTTGAGAATGCAATAAGTTAAAGAAAAACAGAGGGAAACAGGTATAATTTGTAAATTGCCTAATCAGTTACTACTTGCCGACCACAAAATATAGGCTTTGTAATTTGAAGGAGACCAGAATTAAAGCAATGCCGCAGGATCCCTCCTCTGGAGAATTGCTAGCTTTATGTGGCAGTATAAGTTTGAATACCTCTATAAAAATGGAAGAATTGATCTCAAAGAGGGAATCATACAAGAGTGATTCAAGGATCAATGAACCAAGTCTACAGTGATAGGCAGACCTGACCGGGAGAAGGAAGTAGAGCCAGAAAACAGTAGACAGCTTCCACAAGACTGGATGTCAGCCTTTCTCTCGAATGTATCCAGTCCCCTGTGCTGGGTCAATGGCAGGATGTAGCAGGAGATGGATAGATGGATTAGGACCTCATCCAAAGTTATGTGGACGCTGCACTGGTCTGTTGTGGTGAAGAAGGCTCTGAACTAACAACAGGACCTGTGAACATACCAGCATATCTACATTCAGACTCTCACCAATGATCAAAACATGGATCATACCTAAAAAAAAATGTTTCCAGAGGAAATGGATAAAATTAGTTGCCTCCATGGCAGTGGGCACCCTTCAGGGTAGATAGAGGAGTTGTGTAAACAAGGGGTAGTTGGCATTAAAACCACTGCTCTTTTGCATCAAAGTGATTTCTTTCAGTTTTTCATGTAATCATGAAAATAAAGTAATAAACAAATCTAATCTAACTGCCCAACCTTGAGTTTGAAGATAACAGGCAAACCTTTGATTTGAGCACAGCCACTCTAAACCTTTCTGTGCCAGGAAAGACTTTTAACAGTACTCAGCTAAAGTGAGGACAAGGTCTGATTTGATGGAGAACAAGGACCAAATAGAAGGAACCATAATGGCTCCTTATCTCTAAGAGTCTCTCAAGTATCTTCAGAGTCTTACTCTGATGACTTGCCTGATTTATTTCCAGAAGCTCTAATGTAGCTCTTACACAGGTGTGATTCTCATGAGATATAGTAGTGTCAGTCTTTCCTTGCAGAATGCATAGACCTGCTGGTGAGAGCAAGACTTTATTGATCAAGCTCATAAGATATGTTGCTCTGGTTTACAATCTCCTTTTGACTGGAGGAGCTGCATTTTGCTTCAAAATGAGACCTTCGAATAAGCAATCAACCAATTGCTCTTTGTTTCTTATGAATTCAGACCACATTCACTTCCCTCAAGCACTCTGAAGTGTCTTTCTCCCTTAAGAAATCTCCTCCTTCTACATTTCTATCTTTGCCTTAATGATTGAGATTGTTGCAACTTTTAGCCGTATTTGTTTTTACACACTGCAATACATTGTATGTTACTGGTTTTCCTTTTTTAATATACAAAGCATACTGTGCGAGCTTTCAAAGAAAATAACAATCAGCATGAAGTAGCCACAGAACAATATCACTTATACATGTGATGTGTGTTTTTCATGTACACCACAGCTTGTGTTTGAAAGATGAAAGGTATAGGAAATGATTGGAGGTTGTCTGCAGTCTGCACCCTGCAGCTCAGTCTGACAGACAAATCAATGAGTTTCTCCTATTTATTTTAACTGAGCTCCACCTGCTGGCAGAAAATTGTAACTATGTCTAACAGACCTTTACGCTTCATTTAGTTTGTTTTTATCATTTTTGCTATGTTTATATCCTATCCACATCGTAGACACTAATTTGAGTTTTGTGCAGCAATAACTACAGCCAAAGTACAGAAGGGCAAGACAAGACAGAACCTGCTTCCAGTAGAAAGAAAGAAATAAGTTTACTGTAAGAAACTTTTCCCTGTATCCATTAAATATTTGCATAGGTTTTTCTCTCTCTATGGCTATGTATAACTTTTAAAGTTATATCCTTACACATCTTAAAACTTTCCTTTAATAGTATTTAGAATATAATAAATATTGTCCAGCAAAGGGAAGACTAACAGCATCACCACATATAAAGTAAAAAAAAAAAATATTTAAGTGTTAAAACAATATATTTAAAACAAGATAACATCAACAAAGATAATATACAGTGCAAAACCAAGATAAAAAAATATTGTGTTGTTATTAGAAATAGGAATATAGGACTCAAATCCAAGGTATGTCCATAAAAGCCAGATTAACTTTCTAAAAATGTACATAAAGTGCACATTATTTTTAGCTTTTCAACAGATCTTTATTACATCTAGACCTGCTGCACTTCTGAATATTGATGAAGTTTTTAAACTTCATCAATATTCAGATACTCAAAAATTATTGGATCAAGTTACTTGACCCGTACTAATAACTGCTCTGCGATTGGTTCATTGAGTTGGGGGCGGGTGCTGGCCACAGAGGGGCATTGCCTCTTCAAGTTGAAACAAAACCGTAAGACTTTTAAAATAAAGCTAAGGACACTGAGTAGCGCCCAAATTATATTAGAATTTAAGAAAATATGCAATTTAACACAGCAACGTGGAGTCACTTATGTGTTTTATATATTTTATTACTATACAACCATTTCAGGGAAGAATACAGTATGTGTATTTATCATACTGAAGACACAGTAAGGAATGTGTTCATTTTGACTGCCTTTTAAATATTTTATATTTTTATTTTATTGTCAGAGTTTTAATTTGGTTTGTTTATCTGTGGTTGTGTTTGTTTTGTGTTGTTGTTGTTGTAGTCTGCTACCGGCTCTTTTACTTTGTACTTCAACTAACCGGAAATCTCAGTTTATGATTGTTAACTTGTTACTATTGGAGGAAGCTGCAGACCGTTTGAAATCCCTTCCCAGTCCTCTCGGCTGTTCGGGCTGCGAAGGCTTCGTGATGCCTTTGTGGTCCCGACTCGGTTCGCAGATTGACACTTCATGCGCGGCGAATCCCTGTGATGAAACGCAAAAGCCGGGGAAGAGGATGGGGACATTCTGTCTGGACAAAATGAAGCCCCGCAGGCTTTGCGGGGACCGGACTGAAGCTGCTGTAAACAACAACATCTCTCCGTTTATGATCCGATGCCAGATCGGCAAAGAAATCAAACATATCTGCAGCAACTGTAAAGGAGCCGAGCCTGTGGATGGTGAGGAAAAATACCGCTTTTAACTTCCTGTGAGGCGTTTGAATCAGTGTGGTTTTATTCTTTAGAGTCCACCACCCCCCTAATCTTTCTCCTCTGTTTATCTGTAATTACAATAAAACCTTGTCAAAGATTCTGGTTTTGTGTTGAGTTTTGCTTCCCACTTTCTGTTCCCTGGTCCACCTGTAAAAGCAGAACAGCGTATGAATCTTTATTACATCTAGACCTGCTGCACTTCTGTTTAATGTTGGGACTTACTCGTCAGTTGTCAATTTGTGCCCACTGACCTGTGGGAGTTTTTTCTGCTAGACAAATTATAGGTTGCTATTACTTTATCAAAGATGCAACTTTTCTCTTGTAGATGTTTGCTTAAAAAAACACACACATTGCTGTTGTGCAGCCCTTTTATACATCACATATAGCACGAGCACACACCTTCCAATAAGCTCCACTTTTTTCAGAGGGAAATGTTTTGCTGGTGGTTTCAGTTTCAAGTGAAGGACGCAGTGCTTTAGATGTTTTGGCAGAGTGGCCACTCACATTTTTTATTTACTTTGACTAACTGTGACAATTAGTTTGACAATCTGACACATATAAGTGACAAAAATAATCTATAAGAGTGAAAATGATTTTTACGGTACTGCAAGTTGTGTTGCAGATAGAAGTAAGTTAGGATTTTAGTTGGTTTACTTAATTTACTTTGTTCCATTAGATCTGGTTCCATTCCCAGATCCAATTTCCAATGTTATAAGGAAGAGGAAGACAAACGACCAGCGCTTGTTCTCTCATCTAGTTCAGTTCACCTTTTCTTTATATTTCTTCCCTTTTGATAAGCGAGCATCTCATTTTTGAGATACACAGAAAGCAGTCAAATGCAATGCAAAATTTAATGTTTAACATGCTTAAACTATTGTTGCCAATTAAAGTAATTCAGATGTAGGATTTTCCAGAAATCCTGGCTTATGTTGGTAAACAGTGCACTTGGTATATTGAAAGAAAGCAATTGTAGATCAGTTAAAGAGGATTTCAGGGATTATCTGATGATGTTAAATATTATTTTAACATTTATTTATGAGTGATGCATCAATCAAGCTTCTACTCTCATATACTGATTAATGTTCTTTATGGTTGGAGTTTTCCATGTATTATTAAGCTTTTTAAGCATTATCTGAGTGTTGGTAAACTCAAAACAGTGAGCACCAAAGCAGCATGCTGATGCATTTTACAGATGGAAAAAAGTGGGAGTTTTCATTTTGATTCTTTTACTGAGCAAAGTAAAATGACATGTTTTTTTGTATTTGACCTGCTTATCTCTTCTCAGATGGCTCGAGGGAACATTGGACCATTTTAATCACAATAATCAGGGCATTAGTAGTATTTTCAACCAAATAAATTTTATAAATTGAACCTTTTCTGACTAGCAGTACCAACGTTGTGCCCTAGAGATCCTGTTGGTTTTGAGGCTTTTCACTCCTGAATGGTTCATTGCTCAAAGTTCTCTTGTAGATGTTTGCTACGTTGCTCCAGAACCAGATCTGAATTGACGTCCCTCTTGCTTCAAGTTCGCCTCGGGGTTTGCCTTCTCTGCAGCTGCTTACTGGCTTACAGTCGCTTTGTTTTTCCATCATCCACACCGTGTTCAGATTTTAGTTGCTGTTCTGCTGTTTGGAGCCGTCATCTCAGATAAATCTGTTGGGGGGGAAAAAAAGCACAGGATTCAGGAAGCATCTCAAGGAATGTTTGATCAGAGCATTTAAATTCTGCTCTCGTTGTTTCCCAGTTATTGATTATTTTAGAAATCAGATGTACAACCATGAGTGATGTTTGACTGATTGTTGCCTGACAGCCGGCAGCAGGAATAATCCCACTGCAAACAATTCAGTGGATCTTAGCACAACCCTGAGGGAGTTATCCGATTCCAGTCCACAGCTAAAAGCAGTAATTATTCTGCTTGGGGTGGAAATATCAATTTGAATTTCATTTGTCTCTGATGAATGGTCAGGGTCACTGTAGCAAGATGGATCAGAATCAACATATAAACTGTCAGGAGTTTATTTGTGTGTGCATCTTTGTGTGCTGACATCCACTCTCGCCTCTCAAACGTTCCTCTGCCATCCTTCGCTTCCAGCTCCCGGGTCGTGTCCTTTCTCTGCAGAGGCTGTTGTATCTAATGGGAAATGTGTCGTTTCAAATGCCTGCTGTGTACAAATTCTTTCCCAGAGGAGCAGAGGGGTTTCAGCTAACCGAGACTTCCTCTGATGACCTTTTTCCTTCTTACAAATAGTTTCTGCTGATGAAGACCATATCTGCTAACACGTGGGATTATCTGGTTTTTCCAAATTGTGTATTAAAAATGGTCATTGTTAGAAGAAGCAACCAAAAGAATGTTTTATTTTATGTTTGGAATGAAAACAAAAAGCAAAGCGATTACATATAACTCCCCTGTAGATAACCTGAGTTTATTGAGATTTATAAAAGCAGATGAAGACCTTCATGGTGTGAGTTGTCTTAAAGCAGGAAACTAAAACTCTCTGAGATTTTGAAGGCTGATCTACTGATTCTGTTTTTATATGGCTGGTGTTTAGTTTTATTTTCTGACTTTTGGGAGGAACATCAGAAAGAAAAATGTTAACTTTTGGAATTAGAAAAGCCGTCTACATGACGTGTTATGTTTGGAAAAAGTTTACAGAAACACAAATTATTTTATCTGCCTCTATTGACGGAAACCTTCCTTTCCTCAAATCTTTCCAAACTTCTTCTTTTGACTAAATTTTTTCTTTTTTTT
This sequence comes from Poecilia latipinna, assembly GCF_001443285.1. NCBI lineage: Eukaryota > Metazoa > Chordata > Actinopteri > Cyprinodontiformes > Poeciliidae > Poecilia > Poecilia latipinna. The sequence continues at coordinate 665,920 of NW_015113138.1, read as the reverse complement.
TTTCCTCCTCCCTCTCATCTTTCCTGTGTTAGTTTAATCAGCAGGTATTGTCCAACTGCTTGTTTTTGACTTTATCTTTTCATTTGGCTGTTCCAGCAGAGGAAGTGGAGCGGCTGGCATCGATGCGCTCTGATTCTCTGGTACCAGGAACCCACACGCCTCCCATCCGCCGGCGGAGCAAGTTTGCCACTCTGGGACGCCTGTTTAAACCCTGGAAATGGAGGAAGAAGAAGAGTGAGAAGTTCAAGCAGACCTCTGCAGGTCAGAGCTGAAGCAGTGTGAACCATAAGTGCCTTATTTTCCCCTCTGTGTATTAACAAATGATGAATATCTTTATGTTGCTAATAGCAACAGACCCACAGAGCTCTGTGGAGTGGTTTTTGAGGTCAGTGCTGTAGAGGAACTCTGCTGATGGGTCATGGTGGTTGTGTAAACTGTCAAAAGCACAAAGGTCAGGTCAGCTTTCAATTATCGGCACCTGATTTAACCAGCAAACCATCACTGAGTTCTGGCAGCCTTTGAAAGTTTATAAAGTTTTGAAAACATTTTTATGTTCTGCTGTCCTATTTCTTAAGACTCGTCAAAAAAGTCTAACCTTGCACAGATCTCAATGAAACACTGTAACACAATTACCTGTAAATTGAAAGGGCAAAACAACCAAGCCCATATCATCACTCCTCCATCACTGTGCTATACAGCAGGGATGAGATGAATGCTCTGATATTTGGGAATCTCCAAACATATCAGGAAGACATCCTAGGAAGTGACTCATATGTGCTGCAATATTCACCCTGAGAAACAAAAAGGTTGATTTGCATTCAGGAACAGCCGCTGTTGCTGCTTCTCAGCTGGATAAATAGCTTTACATCCTGTTCTCCCTGAGAGAAACAAACATACGGCAGTCAAGCTGCTCCCCCAGCTGTCGCTGCAGATCAGTTTTCATCTATCATCTACCTGCTCCTCTGCCTCCAAACACAGAATGTGCATCTAATTAAACACATATCTGTACACACAGGTCGCTGCGTGCTGTGTCCACCATGGATTAATGCCTTTTAATTTGTTGCAGTATTCATTAAAAACACAACACAATGTACGTTTTTTTTTTCTTTTTTCCTTCTGACGACATCGAATAAAAGTTACTACATGAAAAGATCTTGTCTGAATATTACGATGTGGAAAGTGTAGATTAAAATAATACTAAAGTAATACATGGGTTCACCTGTGTGCTACATTACTGTTCCAAATTACTGCACTGTGGATGCAGATTATTTTTTGAGCAGAAGATGAATCAAAAGGACAATAGTTGTTCAACGGTTCAGTTTCAGACACTTTACAACAACTGGGCGATATTCATATCACACACACCGATTGCTATATGAATATTGATACAATAATGGACTGCTTGGAGTGTGATAATTGCTGGCTAATATATTGAGTATTACCGGCTTTCATTTTTCATGCTAATGTAATATTTAGCCAGTTGGACAGAGTCTCACAGCAGCAGATGTTCACACCCGACACAAACAGCATTGCCCCAAAATGCTAAGAGTCTACAGACTGATGGAAGTAAACATGAGAAAGAGATGGAAAAAAAGATAACAGGCACATTTCACCACTGAAAGCTTCACTGCAATATTTATGGCAATCACAAAATTTGCCTGATATGGTGCATCTTCAGCAGGAATCCTCAGGAATGGCAGAGTGGGATGGTTTTCCCGGTTTCTGAAAAAGAGGCCTGGAAAGTATTTACTAGCTCTTACGACATGAGTTTTCTAAGAGGAGAGTTTAGTCCGAGGACAGAACTGTTCCTGTCTTTAAGGACCGTCTGTTCATTGAATAACTAAAGCAAGAGCCATGTCTGCAGATCTGCACAACATCAGCATCAGGCTGGACTCCACCAGGACTGCCCATTGGCTCTGTTTGTAACATTAACGGGCATGATCTAGGTAGGAAGAGGACTGATTGGAGAACCTCCTAATCTTCTGTTGGCATCTTCAGGCCCTGTCTTTCAGCGTGCACTGGAGCAATTCACATTACGGTGTGAAATGTCTGGAACAAGAGACGGCCAGGGGCATCGTTTTTCTCCGTCTGATTGGGGTGTTTCTTCCTTGAGCAAGGGACGGGAGTTCTGTCTGTGTTTTTGTAAGAATTGATGGTGGGATGGAGAAGGTACAAATCAAGGCTGTGTTGGGCAGATTTATGACTGTTGGAGGTCAATATCTGATTTTACTATTGATGATTTGCTGCTATAATCATCAATAGTATCACTTCCAGCTGTAGTTTGATTGTTTTTTTTGACATTATGGTTTTTTTTGTTTCCTCAGTGTTGGAGAGGAAAATGTCTACTCGCCAAAGCAGAGAGGAGCTCATCAAGAAAGGACTCCTGAAGGAGGTTTATGAGAAAGGTAAGAATGTGAAACTTTTTCTAGGTGTTTTAGATCTGACACTTTTTTTTTATACGGTTTATATGATGCAGTAATTTAATAAAAGACTGTGTTGCTTTTTCTAAATCCGTCTAAGAAGAACATTACTTTAATTGAATATTAGATAGAAAAGGGGTAATAAAAAAACAACAAAGCATTTAACAAACTACAATGAATTGAGTTCTTATGTATCAGACTATAACAACATTCTAGTTCTTAACCACATCAACAAATTGAATAAACACTTATGGTATTATTTTGTCTAATAATAAGCTGATTTTCCACTGGAGCTTCAGCTACTGGACTGCTAGCCTGATATTTGACTCTAGAACTCCTTTGGCTCCAGCAGGAGTTTGTGGTTGATTGGGCGGCTGAAAAACAAGCCCACATCATCAACCCTCCACCACCATGCTTGACTGTTAGTATGAGATGGTAATTGTTTCAAACCACACAAGTGTTCCAGATCAGTAAAAGGCTAAATTTGTACGCTTACTCTTGCTGATGACCATTTAATGAATGTTTATATCAATGATATTAATGCTTAGAAACATCTGGAAGCTACTCAGCCAGTTGGTGGACCAAGCAGACATACAAAGTCATTTAGGTAGTCCATATATCAGTTTAGATTTTGCTGTGTGTGTGAACAGAAATAAAACTGCCAACACGCCGTTGTACCTCAGTGGAATGAGCTTCCTGAGTTCTTAGATTGATTTGAGAGTCTGGACTCATTGAGCAGCTGAAGACACTCTATTGGAAACATTATTTTCCCTTAGATTTGTTTTTAATATAATTGTATATTTGTGTTTATCTTCATTATCTGATTAATGTTGTTTTAATCACGTGTTTTGTTCTTTCTTTGTGAAGCTCTTTGTGAGATATAGCTGCATAGTTGCAATATAAATACTTTTACTTGCATACCAGTGATGACGCAATGTAATATGTATTTTTATATATATATATATATATATATATATATATATATATATATATATATA
>NW_015113138.1:637402-659192 GCF_001443285.1 Poecilia latipinna | reverse complement strand
TATATATATATATATATATATATATATATATATATATATATATATATATATATATTGTTTTAGCATGAAGCTTGTACTTCCCTACATTTATATTTATTTTCAGTCATTTTGACAATATTTTATTCATGCGCTCTTTATATTTAAAAATGCATGACAGGCTATAAGTCTTTGTTGGGTTCAAATTGTCAAAACTAGCAGAAAAAAAGAGTTGCTTAGAGAGATAACTATTATTTAATTCCTTTTAATTACTTTTTTGTTTAAATTTTATATTTGAATAAACTTCATTTTCAAATTTTGAAAATAAAGTCATGCATTTTTCACAACTTAAAGTTCATCAGGTAAAGTGATGTGAATGTAATACATGGTGAACTAGCAGAGAGAACTTAAATTTGTGTCCCTCCCAATGTACAAGATAGCAGTTGTGTATTGGGAGATGAAAGCAGCCTTTCTAAAGCTTTGGTTTCTATTTTCTGTCTTTCCCTCTGTAGATGGGACATCCTCTCCAGTTCTCAGGGAGGAGGTGAAGATGGAGAACGGTCGCTCCCCAGCGCTCAGCTCTATCCCATCTGAACCTGAAGGCCCTGAGCTGATGGAAGGAGCGACAGCCGCTGTAGGTAGGAAGCAAAACCTCAACCGCCGTCATCTGTTTGGTTTTGCCAAACGTAGCGCCCTCTGACCGCTCGCTGTTGCTATTTCACAGCCGGATGTTTGGAGTTTCAAATGCAAAGCGAGGGTACATGTCAACCAGACCAGGCCCAGAACTCCAACCCGACTCCACCCGCAAAGGCCTCGGCAGCGTTTCCTGCTGACGGATCAGAATCCCCCCGCTCAAGACCTCCTACGTTACACAAACAACCGCCTGCTCTTCCACCCAAACCTTTCAGCAGACTCCCCAATCACATCACAGGTGAGCTCTTCTCCGTGCATGAATCGGTGTCCATGTTTCTCTTTCTGCTACTTCCTCCTCCTCTCGCAGACGGCACCCCTGTGAAGTTGCCGTGCATGTCAGCCAAGCTGTCTCCTCCTCTACCTCCGAAGAAGCTCCTGATCTCCGTTCCCGCGGGGTGCTTGGAGCCCTCTCCTCTTGCCTTCCAGAAGTGCCCCGGCCCACCCAGCCACACTGGGATGGGCGGACACTCGCTGCAGTATGGGGCGCTGCCGGTATCCCTGCACCCGCCCAGCAGGATCATAGAGGAACTCAACAAGACGCTTGCCCTCACCATGCAGAGGTTTGAGAGGTGAGGACGTGGTAGCCATGGAAAAAAAATCTGTATGTGTTCAACTGCATGAAAATTTTCTCTCCTTCAAGACTCTCCTTTGTCAGTTTGATAAACTTTCTCACAAACATTAAATCCACACATGAGCTTCTTGTGCTTGTATCCAAATGTATTTTGTTCTTTTTAATTCAAAACTGTTGAAACTTTTGCTCCAGTTTCAGCTGGGTGAAACTTTCTGCTGCATTTTCTGTTTAACTCATACTTTATAGTCTGAATGTTGTCTGTAGTCTGAGCTGTTGTCACATTATTACTTAAGGATTTATTTACTTGGCTGACCTCTGACATCTGACCTGCTCACTTTACTGCAGTTCCATGATGCACACTGTTCCTGCCATGATGATCGAGTGCGACGACGATAAAGAAAATCTCCCAAATGAGGCAGACTACGAAGAGCTGCCTGGCATGTACAGGGACGAGGAAGAAGAAGAAGAAGAAGAGGAGGAGGAGGAGGACGACGATGATGATGATGAAGAGGAAGAAGATGATGAAGATGAGGAGGAAGAAGATGACGATACACTGCTTACAAGTAAGCCGCTTTCTTTTTTCTACATAGAGATTTGTGTGTTGTGCTGATAATCAGCATTTAATGTAATATACTAGATTACTAAAAGTCAATAAATTACTGGAAAGTACCCAAAGGAAGAACTCTCAAAGGGGGAAAAAAAAATATGAAGAACAAATTTGGAATGTTGTTTGAAAACCTTCCACAGTGTTTGCCTACACAGGAAAAGTAAACTGAGCATCCAGCATCTTGCAAATTAGTCCTGAACACCCTGTAATATTAACAATGGAGCAAAAAAAAAAAAAAAAAAAAAAAGCCTAGTCTGAACCTGCAATCTGAAATGACATTCTTACTTTTTTCTGCTGAAGGTACGCTGGCCATGAAGGTTTTACGGAAAGACTCTCTGGCCATCAAGCTCAGTAACCGTCCATCAAAGAGAGAGCTGCAAGAGAAGAACATCCTGCCGATGCAATCGGACCAGGAGCGTCTGGAATACCGGCAACAAACCGCCACCAAACTGACCAGGTGAGGCTTCGACTCAGAGTTTAATCAGTGTTTACTGAAAGACAAGAAAGAGAGTAAGAGGTGAAGATTCAAATTGATGACATAGAAAGTGAACATCAGTGTGCAGGTTTGGGAGAAAAAAGGTGAGTCAGTGTGGAATTAGAGGTTCAGCGTGTTGCTGTTACTGACATCTAGTGGTCCAGTTGGAGGTTGCAACATCACTAAATGATCCCACATTTTCTAAACGAGGGAAAAATAAGAATACCCATAGATAAACTGCAAAAAAAAATTGATTCAGCAACTATTTCCTTTTTGGTAGGCAATACCAAAATTTATTTATTTTTTCTTCTTTCACTATGTTCAACAAAAAAGTGTCTGTTCTTTGCTTGACATAACATCTCATTGTTTAAAGTAAAATCCGACACTCTGAACTGTGTGCTTTCATTTTATTTCTAACGTTCATGTAGTTGAGCCCAATTTATGCCTATTACAGATTTAGATTCTAACTATATCCATTCAAGAAGTTGATTACTTAAGAAACAAACAAATAACAGAAATAACTTTTTAGCGAAAATATTGTATGCCAAAGATACACTTTTTATTAATCGGTGGAAAATTCATTTTTGCAAACAAGTCCTTTTCATACGTTTTTATACTTTATGTAATAGGACATCTCTCTATATATTAGTCTTTTTTTATATAGAGAGCTGATCTTACATCCTGATACTTCAAAGCTACAGTGATGGCACAGTATGTACTTCACTAACAACTAATCTGTTCTTGCTTCTTTCATCTCTGCTGATGTTTCATGGTGATCTGCAGTTTAAGCTGTGATGCAAATGTTCTGTTTGATCAAAGAACATAATAGAAGCGTTTATTAATAATCTATTTTCCATTTCTTTTTTATCCATCCTCCATCGTATATAACATTCTTTCTGAAATAAGAACAGCTTGTGGTTCTGATATTGCATACCAGCATGTGAAAATTAAAGTGTGGACTTTTTCTTCCTTTTCAGGCGGTTGAGTCAGAGGCCGACAGCAGAGGAGCTGGAACAGAGAAACATTCTGAAACGTGAGTGGCTTTGCAATTTCAGTGACAGGTTATTATTCATCGCTCGTGTTTTGACATGTTTGTTTTGTGTTGCTCCCAGCTCGAAATGATCTGGAGGAGCAGGAAGAGAAAAGAGAGATCAAGAGACATTTATCCAAAAAGGTAAGACATGCAGGAAAAACTACTATTGGTAATCTACAAACCTGATGAGATGAACCTGATTTAACCTGTGCTGTTTTTTTTGTTTTTTTTTTGTTTGTTTGTTGTTTTGTTTTGTTTTTTTGGCTGTGTAGATATTCTGAAGTAGATTTTAGATTTTCAACGGCTGACTCCTTTAAAGTGGAAAAATATTAATATTTTATGATTCAATACTTTAGGACTTAATATTTAAGAAGTGGACTTTTGTAAAAAGTTAGTAATAAAAAATGGTGGCGTTCAGTAAACGGACTAGACTTAAAAAAATAAAAATGCATTTGGTATTTCAAGCTGAAATAGTTTTAAGACTGAGATTTTTAAAGTAGAATATCTGCACATAATATTTTAATATCAGTTTTTGAGAAGCTGGTTGTTAGCTGGTAGAGACAAATTCATTAGAATTTTAAAGAACAACCTTAACAATCAAACACAGTCAGAGGTCCATCAATTCTTGTGTATCTATTACAGCTGTTGTTCCAATTTAGACCAAAATACTGTTCAGTTAAATTATTGTACTTTTTAATGAGAATTTAGACTGCTATTTATTTCCGCTCAGAATAAAAGCCAATCTGTTAATCTATTTTAATTTTGAGATGATTGACCGTCCAAACTTTGCACATTCAACCCCAAACATCTGGAATCAACAAAAGCTACATTAATGACCTGAATTTCGTAAGAGCTCCCTGGACTCAGGTGTTGGAAAGCATACTGATAAACTGGTTCTTCCCTTTTCCACAGAGAGGGACAGAATGAACAAAGACAATCAATTACAAATTGAAGAATGCGAGGATCTGATGAAAGAAATGTAGCGCTGGCTGGGACAACTCAAATTTAGTGTTTTCTTGACAGTGTAGTTCCTGTTGCTTTTAAAAACATGCAACTTCAGCACAATAAGCAGCAGATTGAAACGCTTTAGGGAGAAGCCGACACACAACGTGAATCTAAACTGCTTCTTTTAACTTGGTGGCTTCCTTTCACTTGAAATGAGTGCGTAGTTGTGGAACTTCCTTTCTCATGCAAAATATTTCGTCGTCTGTTTTTTTTTCTTCTTCCGCCGTCCAGCTCAGCAACAGGCCCACAGTGGAGGAGCTGAGGGAGGCAAAGATCCTCATTCGATTCAGCGACTACGTGGAAGTCGCTGAAGCTCAGGACTATGACAGGAGAGCAGACAAACCATGGACTCGGTTAACAGCAGCCGATAAGGTCCGGTTAAAGCACAAAACAAAACAGAACTGAAGCACACAGCACTGTAAAAAAGTATTTGTCATCCGGCAGCTCCAGACTTTGACTAGGCCACTTCATAACCTTAATTTGGGTTTCTTTAAGCCATTGAGAAGTGGGCATGCTATAGTCTGTTTCGTTGGAATCGTTGTTGCATTACCAAAGTACACTTTGAGTTTATTTTCACAAACTGATGAATTACTAAAACGTAATTTTGGTAGTTGGTTCCTTTGATAACTCCATTTTTGCTCCATTTTTTTCTCTATTTGTTGTTAATGACTGTGATTTTCTGGAGACACAATGACTTAGAAATTGCAATGCTTTAAAGAAATAAACCTCTTTGTGTCTACCCAATTTATGTTTGTCTGCAGTAAAATTAGTTTTAATTGAACCTTTAAAGTGAGGGGAAAAATAGTTCACAGCACTTTTTTAAAATAAAATCTGGATTTAATCGGGTTGTATTTGTTTCTGTGCATTTCTGTTTGTCCTCAGGCTGCCATCAGAAAAGAGCTGAATGAGTTTAAAAGCACAGAGATGGAGGTGCACGAGTCGAGCCGCCATCTGACCAGGTTTGTGAAAAAACTCCGTTAAATGACCCTGCAGTAGTCGGTGAAAGTCCTGCTGTTCTACACGACACACAACTATTATCAGTTTGAGTTCCACTTGGTCAGCCTCAAGCTGCTGACTCTGTACCTAAATCATAATTAAAGGCAGCCAAGCATGAACGTTCCAATCATCTTCCAAACTGGAAGGTCCTATCAGGAAACTTCTGAAACCGAAATTACTTTTGGCTGCCAGATTGGTGCAGCAGAGACGCCACTGCTTTACTGTTTGATCATAACCCAGCAACACAAATGAGGCTGCAGGAAAAGTACAGAGTTTAAGAGGAATGGCTGTGGAATTGCGCCGCTCATGGTAGCAACATGTCGGAGTTGCTCCGTTACATTACTTCAGTTTTTTTATGGAAACTTTTGATCATTTTCCTTGGTTTAGATGTTGCAAAGCTGCATTTGATAATTATTCCTTTTTGTGTGGCTGTGCACATAGAATTTTTGTTCTTTACCAGGAAATATTGTGAGTCTTTACATATTTCATTAACAGATTGAGAATTTATTTTAATCTTTCCCCTCTGCAGGTTTCATCGGCCGTAGTCTGCACTTCTGCTGCCACATTTTTAAGACCTTAATCTTAAAAAAAAGTATCCGCTGCCCTCGAACTGCTGATCGGCATCAACCTGTTTGAGTCAGGAAGTAGGAGCAAAAACTTTCAGATGTTGGAGGTTTGTTGGGCTGAAAAAGAAACAAATTCAGAACTGTTGTTTTCCCTCAATGGGAATTTTGATGACTTCTTGATATTCAAAAGCTTTTAACTGTCATTTTTATGATGAAGAGGAGGGAATATTTAATTTTGCCACACTTCTGATGTTGGGGAATCTGTGCCAAGTTTGTGGAAGGGAACAGTGTTTCTTTTTTTATTATTATTTTATAATCCTCTTCGTTGGCATTTGGAGGGAACACATTAGTCTAAAAATTGAGCCAACTTGTCCTGAAATCAGAATCAAAAACCAAATCGACTCCCAGAAATTTTACATTTTAACTCGCCAGAGTTCGGTAATCTGCTGCGTCACTGTGCCTACAGTAGTGTTTACAATAATTTTTGAATTGCCAAATGACTATTTAAAATTGAATACTAGTTATTGACGCAGCTAAGTGACTGAACTGTCTGGGATCCGCCTTTTTAAAATCAAACATGAGAAACCTGCCACCTTACAGCTCAAACTGCATCCACAAATTTGTACTTCTGGCTGTGTTACTGAGGATTTATTTAACTCTGCGTGTGTGTGTGTGTTTTTGTGTGTGAATAAGAGTCAGTGTTCCTGCTGCCTCTTGTATGTTTGAAACTGTTTTGGGAGGAAAAATATTCTCAGACTTCTAAGAGGATGTACATAAACCGAAAGGATTTTCAAATGTTCTTTTTGTAAACGGAGAACTGCATGTTGATATTAATTTATTGTGAGTATTCGATGATGTATGGCATTTCTTAAACAAAAAAAGAAACTTATAAAAAAAAAAAATGCACGTTTGTGTTTGTGATTTTAATTAGAAAGAAATCCACATCCATAATTGGTAGTTCTTCAGTCTTCATCGCAACTTCATTGTCCGTCCCATTACAGTTTGTAGTGTTCTCAGTTGGGAGATGACATCCAGAAAAATGTTTTGGAATCCTCATCAGAAGGGGTTCCTGATGAGTTTTGGGTTAAGCTCGGCAGAAATTATCCCATCAGACAGAATGCTGTGGTCTCCTGGTAGAAGGAGGCAGGATTCCTGCTGCAGTCCTGAGTCGACATGGCTACACGGCGTGGTTCGGGTTGCCGCAGTATTTCTGCCACAAATCGATGGCTTTGGTGACGATAGCGTCTGTGTTTTCCTGAGGTATCTGGAAGACAAAGATTAAGATCTTAAACAGAGGCAAGTTTATATATATATATATATATATATATATTTTTTTTTTTTTTTTCTTACATTACACAGGAACTTAACCACGCCCTCTGGCCGGGTGTGGCCCATTAACATGATCTTATAGCTGAGCAGTATCTCCAGGGCGACAAAAACCAGGATCTTACAGGAGCCACTGATCACTTTGTCCCACACCCTGTAAAAAAATAAATAAATAAAAATAAACACTTAAAGGCCTCAGAAATAGTAACATGATAGTATGAGCCACAAGGAATTATTCTTGGCATCTTCAAGTGATGCAGTTAAGGAAAATGAAACCTTTTCTAATAAGTTAATCCCAAACAACTGCATTTCCTGTTGTTTCTTAGTTTGCAGCAAGACCACTTTGAACATTTTGTCAAAAAACCTGTGAATAGATTGATGTACTGTCTAGGTTTGGTAGGATTAGGGTGATGGCTGTAAACTGACCTCTGCAGGCTGGATTCAGGCAGGCAGCCGGCAAAGCAGCGCTTGAACCACAGGCTGTACGGCAGCTGAGGCAGCGCCCCGACGCTCCTCAGGTGGTTCAGCAGCCGAGGTTCCTCCTGACTCAGATAATGTTCCAGACTCTTTGGCTACAACAGAGCAAACCCCAAAAATAAGAAGAAAACTTAGCACTGATGGAAACTATTGCAGAACTTAATTTTATGGCCTCATTTATACAAAATAGTATCGATTCAAGAGCAGTTAATACTTCTTAGACAACTTTCTACTGGATGGGCGATACAGGCAAAATTCCTAGTGGAAAACTCCAACATTGTACGTCTTGTAATTTACAAATAAAGAATAAAAAAGGTAAGGACGGGTTACTTTGCTGAGCTTTTATGCATTTATTGCATCTAAAATTAATCGGGTGGATCCAGCCGTAAAATGACCTATTTCATGTTTTAAAAACAAATTCAAAATTTAAATTCAGCTGGAAAACATGTTAGTTTTTCTCGGAGTCACAAGTAACACTTACGAGGTGAGGAAGCGAGTCTCCAAACTTAATGTGGAACTGATTTATGAAACACTTGATCAGCCAGTAGCAGTCGATGGAATCGTCAACAATCTCCTCCATGGCTCTGCTGATGGCCAGGAAGTCTTCATTCTCGTCATTCTGGAAATGAAACACAGCAATATTTAGCAAAACAAACCTTTGTACGTGCTGGAGTCTCCAGTATTGCAGTGTGAATTTACTATTAAGTCAGACTAAATTTTTTCCTATTTTATATCCTGTAGTTTTACCAAGATTATTTCTATCTGCTTAATGCCAAAATAATGTGAGAAATTAAGAGAATTTGACAAATTCAGGACTTTTCAGACATTTCTTTAGTATTTTCCTTTCAGCTTTTTCCACAAATTTTCTGAGACTGAGATAAGAAGGCTTTTTTAAATGGTCACATCAAACTACTGAATTTATTGTTCAAAAGACACTCTCTTATAGATTTGGTGATATTCTTAGGTTCCATTTGCAAAAACCATGTGTAACCAATGTTCATTTTCACATAATTCGCATGTTTTCACCTCATGATGGCATCTATTTTGTAAAATGCACCAGTCCCTCCTGCAGTAAAACATCCTCACAACATGAAGGGTTGCTGTTCTCAGGTATGTAAGCATGTCTATTTTTCCCCCTCCAAATACAACAGTGCAATTTATTGACATCAGAGCACGGAATCACACATTTTAATTTTGCACCTGAATACATTTGCAAACTGTAATCTGGCATTTTATGTTGGTTTTGGAGTGGTTCTTTCTTCCTCATTCAGTAGTTTTTCAGAACTCGGTTTACTGGATATGACCTCTCACTAGCTTCATCCAGCTTCTTCACAAGGTCTGTTTGCTTTTGCTCTGGGACTGATATGTACACTTTACCTCTGAGACACAGACCCTGTCTTCATCCTAAACCCTATTATGGCACAACATTCTCAAATGTTTATTCTTGTGGATAAATGTTAAAACAGAAGAACATTGCATCTTAAGGCATCTGATATTTGCACCAAAGAATGAATCCGCCTTGTGGAAGTTCACTGTTCTCTTCCTGATTATCTTTGCAGATTTATTTATTTTTTTTTATTTCTCCATGATATCATACAAACATGTTTGGGGTGTTGCCTCAACCCTCCAGCAGTTCTAGCCTGACGCTTGGGAAGTGTGAGGCAAGACGTTTGCCGTTTCAAACATATTTTGGTTTGCTGCAATAAAATCAGGAGAGACAAGCTGGGGGATCTAAAACCTCATTCCCATGACAAACCCAAGAATGTGGGGTTTGCTTCTGCAATTACTGGCACCAATGCTTTTAATTTAGTTGGTTATGTCTTGATGACTTTCACAAACAACTCTTTGAGATATCTGGTTTTAGCTGGCTATAACTCAGTACGTTGCTAATAAAATAAAAAAAAAGCTTCAAATTCCAAGTGTGATGGAGCTCAGCTTTAATTATGTAAAATCTGGACCACAACCGAGCCATTATTCAATGAATCATTTCCTGAAGATAAGAGTGTATGCAGCGTCAGTTCAGCGCTGATCCACAGAGTGTTACATCTCACCGGCGGTAAGGTCTCGGAGCATCGCGGGAGCACCTGGCTTTCCAGCTGGAACATCCGTAGGTAGATGTGGGTGGAGGGCGTAGATGAGTTGATGTATCTCATCACCTCCAAAGCTTCCACAATGTCCTGGTACTGCTCCTTCCTGTAGCCTCCAACCAAAGAGTGAGAGTCACTGTGTGGAGGGAGGATACCTGCAGTAATAATGACAGTCAGAGACGATGGAAGGTGAGATGTTGTCAGTTTATAATCCCTCTACACAACTACACTTCAAGAAGACAATTAAACCAAATTACAGCTATGAGAAAAAGTAAGTACACCCCATGATTTGACAGCTTGTAGAATGATTTTAAGCAGCTATAACTCATATTCAGCGTTTTGTGACTGGCTTTATTGGTCTCTCACGTCATTATGGAGGAAGTTTGGAACACATCAGTTTGCCGACATCTGCACAGCTTTTTTAATGTGTCACACAGCACTATCCATCAGGATGGCACCTGGACTTGGACTGGACCATTGTAATCACTGTCCTGTTTCTACATAAGACCATCGTCGACTCCATGACAGAGTCACCGTGATCATCATTCCTCCACCACCATGCTTCGCAGTTGATGCTCTTCATTCTGGCCAAACATCTCCACTTTGAGTTTTTTGTAATTTCCACAACATTGCACGGTCTGACCTTGAGATAAGTTTGATGGAGAGTCTATTCCTGGGCATATTAGTAGAGGTTGTAAATGCTTACACTTGTAACTGACTTTCCCTGAAGAATTGATCGACATTAGATGGTTTGGAAATGGACTTTTATCCTTTCCTAGACAGATGTGCAGTAACAGAAGCATACGGCAGTTACTTCCTTCTTAAATACTTTTCCCATAATTGATTTCATGAAAAAATAAGTGTTGGTAAGTGGTTAAATTATTCTGACATAAAATTGACAAGAATATTTAGTAAATAAGATAAAGCCAAGTAAAGTATATGTCATGCGGCTTTAACAGTAGGATGATGATATTGAGAGCACAGTTACCATACAGAATGATTAACCAGTAGGGAAACGTTGTTTCATATTCAAATTTCACAAGTGATTGCTGTGTGCTTTAAATGCTTTCTGTTCATTTTTCTTCAATTTTAAAAGGAAGTATTAGTCTAAAAAAAGCACAAGCAGATATTTTGGTGAATGTGTGTGTGTGTGTGTGTGTGTGGTTTCTTACCCAGCAGCACCTTCCAAACATGAATCCTATACATGGATGGGAGAGGGAACCTCTGACTGAAGGTGCTGAGTTTTTCTAGATCTGCAGGACGGTAAAATTATTCAGTTGTTTTGATTAGTTAATAATCTCTCACCAATACAACATATGTCATTATTGTATTTTGTTTTCAGTAGTGCTACAGACAAACTTCATAATAAAAAAAAAAAAAATCAAATTTTCATCAGTTTTACCACTTATTTAAGCAGCATTTCAATAATAAGGTTTAAATGATGCTGTAACTGCAGTTCACATGTCAACAAATATGATTTTACCTCAGCAAATCATTGCTTTAAAGTAACACTGTCTCAAGAAGATGCAGCATAAGTTAAATGTATCACATTAGGTCAACACAATAAAAATATTCTAATAAAATTTTTAATTGGATATTTACTCCAACAGTATGCCACAGCTTCTTTATTCCCATTTACCAAATGTTCATACTTTTCAATACTCAGTTCTCTAGTTTTATATTTCCATCAGTTTTTATGACATAATGGATATATGTATACAAAGATGCTGCTGAATCTGCTTGCAAATCAGAAAAAAGTTGTAATAATTGTTATTTGGACAAACATAGACCATTTAAAATCTTTAAAACTTGGAAACAGGACAGGATTAGCCTAGATTAAATACAGATCCTTTAAATCACAGTTTGCCACCAGCAAAACATTCATTTCACAAAATCTAAAAAGGAATTTAAATCACTTGTTTAGCATCTAAATCCAATCTGGTTAAAACCAGAAATATTTATGAGCTGCATAATCTGTTGTGCAGTGGCAAAGCAGAGGTGAAGTCAAGGCCTTTATAGAAATCTTTAGAAAAAACCCTGATTTTTTTTTTTTTTAAATTCATATCTTTTTCTCCCTTTCATTTAATTTGAGAAGACGTAAAACTGCAAAACCTTTTATTTTCTTCATACCCATCTAACTTAGCCACACTTGGGGAAAATACAAAACTAATTTAATAATTTTCAGGGCTGTGTAAGGAAGTAATGTTCCAAAGAACCCCCATCTAGCATGTGCGTTTCTGACATGTTTTTGTTCTAAAAGTGTTGCCTACCCAGTGGATTGTCCTTGAGAAGTATTTCCAGTGATTTTTTCTCCTCCACTCCTCTGAAACCCACTTTTTCATAATACGCAGAACGAAAGTTCCTCTGAGGGTCATCAGCCATGATGTAACCTGTACAATCAGATCCAAAAGCAGACATCTTTAGTGGTTCTGTAAATTTACAGTGACGACAATTCACGGTTTTTAGATTATTCTGCAGAGTAACAATATTGGAAAGAGCATTAGTAAAGTAAAAACTGAAATCACTTTTGTTATATTTTTGCTATAACAAAATAGTTATCAAACTTCCCTTCGTTGCAGTTATCTCAAAATCAATCAGCAAGGGATCAGAATCTGCCAATATTTCCTTGACTCTAATATTTTATCAGCTCATAACTAAAAAAAAATATTTCCCCCCTATTGTTTCATTACATAAAAATAAACAACTCATACCTGTCTTGGTTTACAAACACATATGGCTTATTAGGAATTTACTAAAATTCAAATAAAGACCAGGGACATCTGATTTGATGAGTAAATGGATACAATCTTGTAATTCTTTAATTTTCAATTGGCTTTTGTTGTAAAGAAACCTGGGCCACATTGTTTCTCTTTTATGATTTGGTGCGTCTGCATAGTCATATCATTTTATCAAACTAACTATCCAACTGGTAAATAAATAAATAAATGAGACAGAAAATGTTGAAATCCTCTTTCGTTAGCCGTGGTTCTCCCCAAAGACACAAGCGTGCAGTCTCAACTATGCATCAGAACGTCTTCAGAGAAAGGAAACTGCTGCTATGAATATTAAAGCTGAAATAACAGTGTTCTCTATCTTAAAGTACGTCAGGATGGGAGGCTTAGTAGGAGTGAAAAAGGCTTTGGGATGTCAAGAAGGGTCCAGAAAGCACAAACACTGTATAATACTGAGGAAGGTACAATAGTGTTGAAAATTGGGTCAACACTGGGACCCAATTTTCAAGTGGGTGTATCTGCATGTACAATTAAAAACAAAATTAATAGACTTTCAAAAGAAAGTCAAACAATATTTGATGATAGTCTGTGGTTTTTCCAACAGAAAACGTTGAACCTGTGCTCAGTAAACTCCCCAGATCTGAAACTTACGGAAACACTGCCAATAAGATAATGAGGGAAAGATTTATGAATCTCTTGATGTGCAAGGGCAACGAGAAACAATATGTAAAACTACGTGACATGACAACATAATCGTCTCACCTTGGTGTACTTCACAGCGTCCCCAGTTTGTTGTTATCCTCAATCCTACCTTCGTTGTTTCTGGTTGTGGGAACCGAAAGCTTGAACACGTCACTTTTAAAACTCGAAATAATAAATGTCTTGATTTTACTCTTTGATGTTTACATTATCTGTTAGGCTACTGAATTAGATTCAACTGGAAGTTGTTGCACCAGATGCTACACTAAAAATTACAAGCCGCTGACGTATAGAATACAACTTCCGGGTACTACTATCAAAATAAAATCCTTAAGTGAAGTTTTTATATTTAATCAATATCGTTTTATTTCTATTTTATATTAACAGAATCGTAAAATATAAATATATCATAAATTTTATCCAGCCTGCTAGCTAAATTTAGCTTTTCGCTTTTTTTAAATCTCACAATTAGCCCTTATTTAGAAGGTCTGTGACGAAATTGAAGAGGCAGGTCTCGGATAGATATGATGCGTTTAATTTGCCTCGGATATTAAAAATCTGGGGTAGAAAATATCTAGCCACTTCGTGTCGGCTTTCGTGTGTTCCAAGATAATTTTATATGGTTACAGTAAAATTATCTACTTTCACTAACCAGTTAATTATTTTTTATAGATGTTCCTACTTTATATAAAGAACAATTTGTGGACAGTTCAATAACTTATTTCTTCCTTCTTCCTTTCAAACAAAAAAGGGCTAATTTGATTATGTTCTACTCTATTTGAGTATGCCCAAGAGTTTTCTGAAATGTAAAAAGTAGTAGGGCACAGAAGATATCTTCAGGTAAGTGGCCCAGTAAAGTTATCTAATAACATTTATGCTGCATTATTTAACGACATACTGAGGGGGTGCAACTTCTTCAACCAGGTATGCATGTAGCTGTCTCTCTATGCAGGAGCAAGCAAGTACACATTTTGAACACGGATGCATGCAGAGTGGACTATGATTATATTTTAGACGACTGTTAAATGAAATTTAAGACAGAGAGGTCAAGTTTAGATCTGAATCCATTGTGAGTTGAAGTTTGTAGAAGGGAGTACTACTGTATTTTGCTGTTTATTTAAATTTGTGGTTTAAAATGGACTAGTGATGCAATGATGGCTTCTCCAGGATGTACCCCATTTCTTGCAACTGAGGCATGCATAAAAAGTGTTTGGAAAAAACACAATTATCATAACTAACTTTATAGCAGGTCAAATAGAGTGGAACTAATTATTACTTTTAATGAATATGTTGAATGATGTTTCAGAACTTGTAATGTCTTCACAGCTAATTTACATCTGTGTCACAATGTATTGTATATAGTTGCAAGTAACCAGGCTTGCATGAAATGTCATATGCTATACACAGATGTAACAAAGGTTCAAAATTAAATAATACAAAATAAAACCACATTTAGGCCACTCAGCAAAACATCTGCAATAAAGCTAACTAACATTGCAAAATGGCTATTCATTTGCAATATGAAATTGTCCTAGTTCAGTCATGTTTGCTCTGTCACACAAAGCAAACATGTTTGCTTTGTTTGTTTTTTGTTCTTGTTGGACATTCAGCCATGAAGGACTGAAAGAGACTTTTAAAGGTGGTATGAGCATCGATTCAACATGTACTCTGTTTTAACTCTGTTTCTAGTAGCAGGAGGAGGAGGAGCTTCAGAAGAAAATTCTGTGATGTCACAGTTTGAAATGTAAAATGTATTATTTAGTACTGCTCCAGGCTCACCTACCTGTCCAGGTACCCTTTTTTCTGTTTTTTCTGTTAAAACTAATTAACACACTCCAATTTCCTCATGAAATAAATCTGGATACTCTATATTCACCAGCCATACAGAACTATGATATCAATTTGTTGGTTCTATTCTTCCCTCAAGTAGTTTTAGCTTAATCCTTTTATCTTTTTCTCAGTCATTTTAGTTGTGTGTGTTACTTGCTTAGTGAGTTGGTTGAATAAAATGTTTTAACTGTGAAGTTGAATTTTTTTTTTTTAATAAATACTTGTATAATTGAGAGAAGTTGTCTATGTTTAGTCCATATCCATGTGCGACATCCTGCTGCACAGATGACATCAGTTCTAGACTTATGCCTTCATCTATTCTTATTTTAAAAACATAGGCCTTATCAGGCAAAAATGATAAATAATAACTAAGACTGAACACTTTGACTATATATTTAAACTTTTTTCTCTATAATGAGAAATGCTGCTTGGACTAAGTAATTTTTTTATTCAATTACTAGTTTTATTACTAGTTACCATAAGCAGTTTTAATAATTATTCGCAGCCAACGTTGTCTCTTTCTGAAGTGCAACATTCTTTTTCTGATATTTTCTTAAGGCCATTTGGTTGGGTTTTAATTTTTTACTTTAATGAAAAGTTTTGAATGTGCCAATAAAACTGAGGAACAAGTAGTAAATTACACATAAAATAAGAGGATAAATATGTCTTCAATGTGTTAAGTTATTGTTTAAGAAGAACCACGCACAAAGATGGTTTCAAATCCACAAGAGTACAAACTCTTCTTTAATAAATGATGGTAACAAAATAAACAGCGTATATGGTGCTAATCAGAAAACAGAATCCTTTAAAAAAATTGCTCAGTAAAATAAAACCATTAAACCAATAATGTCAATAAACATATACCCCAGAAAACAAACATAGATCATATTTCAATGATTCATGAAACAAAAGCTGATTATAGTAATTATTCAAATTGAGAAGTTAGCCATATTCCATGAAACTTTGGAAAATAATACTTTTGAAACAGAGCATGCAAAAACAAATATGGCAATAATTAAGATTTTTTTAAGGATACCAATTATAATCATAACACATTTATTTACTCTCCAAATACCTTAAGGTGGCTGTTAATAATACTTTTGTTGATTGTCATAAATCTGTTCTGTAAGTGTTCTTCATATCTTTTACTTGAAGCGCCAAAGACAAAGTAAAACCAAATGCAAAAAAAAAGAACGAAAAACATTTCTACTGCACAGAGAGAAAATATTTAGTAAATTCCCCACACACTGACAATATTGTAAAAATGATTACTTAATTTGCAAGAAAAGTGGATAAATGTAAAAGCCTCTGCATTTTATGGATTTATCTGGTAGAGGAAAAGCTGGTAAAAGTAGTTAAATTATATTGTGTTAATGATGAACCCAGATCAAAACTGCTTCTGCGGGAGCCCCTTTGTGAACCACTTCTAGATCCTGTCTTGGATCCTGGGGCTGAAGCAACATTGTATGGACTGCTGATACCTCTAGAAGATATAGATGATGCCTGAAGCATTTTCACCCCAGTGCCCTCTTCAACTAGACAGTTATCAAGGATTTCATTGTAAGAAACTCTAAGTTTGCTTTTGGGACATGTCAAATTTTTTGTATGGTTTTTGACATCCTGGAGCTTTTGTGCCATTCTTTGATCCAGCCAATCCATTGTCAAAGCATCCTCGATGCTTCTTCTACAGCCCTTTTCTGGGTCATAAAGCCCCCCTGTTGCAGCCTGGAACTCCAGAAATCTCTGCCCCGCCTCATATGGTAGCCACATTTCCTTTATGGCCAGAGCAGCTGACAACTTCTTTTTGGTTTTTAAATCCTCAAAACCAAAATAGGCTTTCTGGGCAGGTTTTAGTTTAGTGACCATGTCATTAGCTATTAAACCCATTTGGGAAGCCTCTTGTATGCTGACCCTCTTGCCATCTGTGGGATTCACAATTCCTCCAGTGCAAGCCTGGGCCTCAAGCAATCTCTGGGCTGTGATAGAATCTACTAGACCCCGATTTAAAGCCTCTGTGATAGAAATCTTCTCTAATGCCTCTGTGTCAAAAATGGCTCCTAAAGGCTCCACCTCGCCAACTGGTTCAAGAGGAGGGGACAGAGTGATCGATACATAGGATTCCTGCTTCAGGGAGTCTGAACATTTTTCAGCGACAACGCTGGATGGTGAGCGTTTCTCTATGATTGTGGTAGTTTTTGTCGTAGTTGTTTTGGTGACTGTAGGAGATAACGCCCTCGATACAACAGTTGATGAAGAAGAAGATGAGGAAGATGATGTAATCGATGGAACAGGGACTACTGATTTTTTTGAGGTTGATGATGTTACTGAAGATGAGCTTAAAGAACCTGAAGTTCCTGAAGTGGATAGCATTGATGAAGAAGAGGATGAGGAAGATGATGTAATCGATGGAACAGGGACTACTGATGTTTTTGAGGTTGATGATGTTACTGAAGATGAGCTTAAAGAACCTGAAGTTCCTGAAGTGGATAGCATTGATGAAGAAGAGGATGATGAAGATGATGTAATCGATGGAACAGGGACTACTGATGTTTTTGAGGTTGATGATGTTACTGAAGATGAGCTTAAAGAAGCTGAAGTTCCTGAAGTGGATAGCATTGATGATGATGAAGATGTAACTGATAATCTTCCTGATGGTTCTGGGATTAAGTTTGATGATGATACAGATGATGATGATGATGATGATGATGAAGATGATGATGATTTGTGTGTAGCCTGATTACAGATGATATCTGCAAATTGATTGATGGTGATAGCTTGTGAGCGATACTGCTCCACAACAGACTGATCAATGACTTGCTTCTCCAGCAGGTCATTGATGTCATATCGTCTTCCAGTTGACCTGTCATTGATAACAAACCGCATGGAGCCATCTGGAGCGGTGATAGTAATCTCTTCCCACTCACATTCCTGCTCTAACAGCTCCAGGTAGGTGTTATAGTCAATATACTTTTTGTCGTATGCTTCACGTATTGTCATCTCTTTACCAGTCTCTGGATCCACAATAATCACTCTCCTCTTTCTTACTGTGTTCTTTTTGCTTGACTCCTGCTTCTTTTTGTCTATGATTGGCAACAGAATAAGCCCAGTTTTCTCATCTGAGATACAACGTTTTTTAAGTTCCAGATAGGTCAGGTTTTCCTCTGTGTTGGGGTCAAAGAAACCTTTAGTGTCATCACTTTCGTCAGTCAGGATCTTATTCATTTCTTCATTAAAATAGCCTCTACTATATGCAATATTCACATCAATACGGTGGCTGTGTTGGGGATCAATGATACCTCCACTGGCAATCTGGGCCTCCAGCAGACGAATGCCATGACCCTTCTCCACTAGAGAATTTTCTATGGCCTGAAAGAGGGAGATTATCTCACCTGTTACAGGCATTTTGTAACCGGTAACAGCTTTTTCTGCTGAAAGCAGTTTTTCCTTAAACTCTGGCCCAAAAAGCCTTTTATTGTAGGCTTCAGCAACAGTCAGAAAGAGATTATTGATAGGATCAATCATAAAACCTGATGCAGCTTGGGCTTCAAGTAGTTCTAGAGTGGTGCCAGGTCGCAGAAGTCCATTTTTCATAGCTTGATAGATTGATAGGACTTTATTACTGGCTTCATCATAAACTCCTGCTATGCAAGTGGAACCTCCCAAGTATGGCCTAAGGCGATCCTCAATGTCTTGGGTTGTAAGTTTGCCTGCGTTCAGCTGATCCGCATCTGATTTGCTTAACAACTTTGCTTCTACCAGCTCTATAACAGACACCTCGTTTCGAAGTCCCCTTATAGTTGATTGTTTAGGTTTAGGGAGAAGCAAAAGTCCAGTGTTGGGATCAGATTTACATTTTGTCTTCAGTGATGCATATGTAGTTGGTTGTTGAGTATCTGGGTCTAGATAGCACTTGGGAGACTTATTCAGTGCCTGATAGAGTTCCTCATCAATAAGACCTTGTTTCTTTGCAATGTTTTTTGGTAGGAAAACACTGACACTAGGGTCCAAAATTCCACCAACCGAGTCCTGAGCCTGAAGGAGCTGTAGTGCAGTGTCTTTGTTAATTATTCCCTTTCTCATGGCTTGGCCAGCTGACAGAAATTTGGCAGTATCTGGATCTTGATACCCGATAGCAGCAGTTTCAGCTGAAAACAATATTGATTCATTTTCTTTGTCTACTAGTCCTCTGGCACATGCTTCTTTTACTGTATGTTTCTTATTTGTCCTGGGGTCAATGATGTAACCTGTAGCTGCCTGGGCAAGAAGAAGTTTGTTAGCACTGTCAGATGATATGATTTTCTGTTTTTTTGCTTCTGTGAAGGACATTTGTCCAAGAGGCCCAGCAGCTACACCAGCAATTAATCCTGTCCCTTTTAAAAACATTTTAATATCTACAGAAACCTCTGAAACAGTTCTCTTCCCTTTCATTAGTTGGTCAAATGTTTGTTTGTCCAGAACTCCACAATCTAGGAGCTGCTGTGCTGTGACTGTCTTGTGGACACCATCAAAAAATAATTTGGAGGGGTCAAGCTTCCCTGACACTGGCAAAATATGTAAACCAGTGTGAGTGTTTGTGTTACATTTTGCCTTCAGCGCCCCATAGCTGACATTGTGTTCAGTTTCTGGGTCAAGATAACAAGGAGGATTCTGTTTAAGAGCATGCATGAGTTTTTCATCTAACAGGTTTCGCTTTAAAGCTACATCTTTAGGTAGAAATACACTAAGATTGGGGTCTAAAATTCCTCCAACTGAATCTTGGGCCTGTAAAAGATTTAGGCCAGTTGTCTCACCAATTAAACCTTTTTTCATGGCCTCAAACAATGACATTAACTGTCCTGAACTAGGATCTTTAAAGCCAATGGCAGCACTTTCAGCTGCTAACAGCCTAATTTGGTCTTTAAAATCCACCACTCCTCTGATACATGCCACCTCTACAGTCAATTTCTGCTCTGTTTTAGGGTCAATGATGTGTCCTGTGGCAGCCTGGGCATCCAACAGTAAATTTGCACTGTCTTCTGATATGATCTTCAGTTTCTTAGCTTCTGAAAAAGAAATGTTGCCTTGAGTGCTACTATTTACACCAGCAATGGAACCAGTCCCTTTAAGATTAACCTTCTTATCTGCAGATACCTCTGGGATAGTTTTCTCTCCTTTGATCAACATGTTAAATGTTGATTGGTCAAGAACACCACAATCCAACAACTGCTGTGCTGAAACTGGCTTGCGTAAGCCATCAAACATAATTTTGGAGGGATCTTTCTTTTCAGCAAGAGAAAGAAGCATCAGACCAGTTCGAGGCTCTGTTGGGCATTTTTTCTTTAAAGACCCATAGCTTGCACTATGCTCTGTTTCTGGGTCAATGTAACATTCAGGATTCTGTTTAAGTGCATAAACAAGGTCTTGATCCAAAAGGTTGTGTTTCAGAGCAGTTTCAATAGGGAGGAAAATACTGAGATTTGGATCAAGAATGCCCCCGGCCGATTCCTGGGCCTGCAGCAAACGCACTGCTGTCTTTTTGTCGATTATTGCCTTCTTCATTGCCTCAAACACTGACAAAGATTTTCCAGTGTGAGGATCCTTGAAGCCAACAGCAGCAGATTCTGCTGCTAAAAGTTTATCTCGAATACTTCTGTCCACCACTCCCCTTGCACAAGCCTCTTCTACTGTCCACTTCTGATTGGTTATTGGGTCAATGATGTGACCTGTGGCAGCCTGGGCTTCCAGCAACAAATCTGCACTTTCTGGAAGCATTTGCATCTTTTTCTTGGCCTCTGAAATGGACATTTTTCCTAACGATCCAACAGTGACCCCAGCAATAGACTCTGTTCCTTTTAGAAATAGTTTTTTGTCTACAGAAACCTCTGGGACAGTTTTCTGCCCTTTGATCAACTTCTCAAATGTTGGTTTATCAAGAATGCCACATTCAAATAATTTTTGCGCAGAGACTGTCTTGCGAACGCCATCAAACATGAGTTTGGAAGGATCTTTCTTCTCAGCAAGAGGAAGAAGCACCAGCCCAGTTCGAGATTCGATTGGGCATTTTTTCTTTAAAGCACCATAGCTAACACGATGCTCTGTGTCTGGGTCAATATAACACTGTGGGTTCTGTGTGAGTGCATGAACAAGGTCTTGATCCAAAAGACAGCATTTCAAAGCAGTTTCTTTTGATAGGAAAACACTCAGATTTGGATCAAGAATGCCCCCTGCAGATTCCTGGGCCTGCAGCAAACACACTGCTGTCTTTTTGTCAATTAATGCTTTCTTCATCGCCTCAAACACTGATAGAGATTTTCCAGTGTGAGGATCCTTGAATCCAACAGCTGCAGCTTCAGCTGCTAAGAGTTTATCTCGAATACCTCTGTCCACCACTCCCCTTGCACAAGCCTCTTCTACTGTCAATTTCTGATTGGTTATTGGGTCAATGATGTGACCTGTGGCTGCCTGGGCTTCCAGAAGCAAATCTGCACTCTCTAGGGGCATTAGCATCTGCTTCTTTGCCTCTGAAATTGACATTTTTTCTGAAGATCCAACTTTGACACCAGCAATGGATCCTGTTCCTTTTAGAAATATCTTTTTATCTTCAGAAACTTCTGGGACAGTTTTCTCCCCCTTGATCAACTTGCTAAATGTTGGTTTGTCAAGAACACCGCATTCTAATAATTGCTGTGCAGAGACTGGCTTGCGAATGCCATCAAACATCAGTTTGGAGGGATCTTT
>NW_015113138.1:632042-632598 GCF_001443285.1 Poecilia latipinna | reverse complement strand
TTGGCAGGAAAACACTGAGATTTGGATCAAGAATACCCCCTGCAGATTCCTGGGCCTGCAACAAACGCACTCCTGTTTTTTTGTCAATTAATGCCTTCTTCATCGCCTCAAACACTGATAGAGATTTTCCAGTGTGAGGATCCTTGAATCCGACAGCTGCAGCTTCTGCTGCTAAGAGTTTGTCTTGATCACATCTGTCCACCACTCCCCTTGCACAAGCCTCTTCTACTGTCAATTTCTGATTGGTCTTTGGATCAATGATGTGACCTGTGGCAGCCTGGGCTTCCAGAAGCAAATCTGCACTCTCTGGGGGCATGAGCATCTGTTTCTTTGCCTCTGAAATGGACATTTTTTCTGAAGATCCAACTTTGACACCAGCAATGGATCCTGTTCCTTTTAGAAATATCTTTTTATCTTCAGAAACTTGTGGGACAGTTTTCTCCCCCTTGATCACCTTGTTAAATGTTGGTTTGTCAAGAACACCACATTCCAACAATTCTCGAGCTGAGACTGGTTTACGAACGCCATCAAACATCAGTTTGGAGGGATCTTTCCT
>NW_015113138.1:610294-626943 GCF_001443285.1 Poecilia latipinna | reverse complement strand
TTTGGCAGGAAAACACTGAGATTTGGATCAAGAATACCCCCTGCAGATTCCTGGGCCTGCAACAAACGCACTCCTGTCTTTTTGTCGATTAATGCCTTCTTCATCGCCTCAAACACTGATAGAGATTCTCCAGTGTGAGGATCCTTGAATCCGACAGCTGCAGCTTCTGCTGCTAAGAGTTTGTCTTGATCACATCTGTCAACTACTCCCCGTGCACAAGCCTCTTCGACTGTCAATTTCTGATTTGTCATTGGGTCAATGATGTGACCTGTGGCTGCCTGGGCTTCCAGAATCAAATCTGCACTCTCTGGCGGCATGAGCATCTGTTTCTTTGCCTCTGAAACATTCATTTTTCCTAAAGACCCTATTGTGACACCAGCAATGGATCCTGTTCCTTTTAGGGGTATCTTTTTATCCACAGATACTTCTGGAACAGTTTTGTCTCCCTTCATTAGTTCGTTCAAAGTTGGTTTGTCCAGTACCCCACAATCAAACAACTGCTTTGCTGTTACAGGCTTTCTTACACCATCAAAGATCAATTTTGAAGGATCTAACTTTTCAGGGATAGGTAAAAGTAACAAACCTGTATGTGGTTCTATCTTGCAACCTTCTTTCAGTGCTTGATAGCTGACATGTTGCTCTGTTTCAGGGTCAACATAATATTCAGGCTTCTGGTTTAGAGCTTTACAGAGATTTTTATCTAAAAGATTGTGTTTAATAGCTGTGTCTCTTGGTAGGAATACACTAAAATTAGGATCAAGGATTCCTCCAACTGACTCTTGAGCCTGCAGAAATCGTATTGCAGTCTTTTCATCTATAAGTCCGTTTTTCATGAGCTGAAAAACTGAAATGGGTTTGGATTTATTAGGATCCTTATAACCAGTTGCTGCAGCTTCTGATGCCAATAATCTGTCCAGGTCATTTATGTCCACTACTCCCTTTGAATAAGCCTCTTCAACAGTCAACTTTTTGTTGGCCTTTGGGTCAATTATGTGACCAGTAGCAGCCTGTGCATCAAGTAGCAAATCTGCGCATTCATCGGACAGTAGCATTTGTTTTTTTGCTTCAGTTAGGGACATTTTACGCTGACCGCTTACTATAACACCTGCTATTGGCCCAGTGCCCTTTAAATTAACAGTTTTGTCTTCAGAAACCTCAGATATTGTTTTCTTTCCATTTTTAAGAGCTTTATATGTTGGCTTGTCAAGAACCTGACAATCAAACAGATTCTTGGCAGTAACAGGTTTCCGAACGCCATCAAATACAAGGTTAGAAGGATCCACTTTCTCAGGAATAGGGAGAAGACAAAGACCTGTATGTGGCTCTATTTTACATCTTCTTTTCATTGCCATATAGGTCACACCTTCTTCAGTTTCTGGGTCTAGATAGAGCTCTGGCCTCTGATTCAGAGCATTACACATGCTTTCATCAATGAGGTTACGCTCAGTGGCAATGTCTCTAGGGAGGAACACACTAAGTATAGGATCCAAAATCCCCCCAACAGACTCCTGGGCTTGTAACAGACGCAGAGCTGTATTTTTGTCAATAACTCCCTGTTTCATTGCCTGAAACACTGACAGTGGTTTGTTTTTGCCAGGCTCAGCGTATCCAACAGCTGCCGCTTCTGCTGCAAGTAACCTCTCTTTGTCCTCATCATCAATAACTCCTTGATTATATGCTTCTGTCACTGTTAACTTCTGATTGGTTCTTGGGTCAATGATGTGCCCTGTAGCAGCTTGTGCATCGAGAAGTAAGTCGATGCTATCTGGTGGAAGAAGATTTTCTTTCTTGGCTTCAGTAAATGTCAGTTTGAAAAGTGGCTTAATGCTAAACCCTGGACCTTTTGGACTTTCAATTATCACCCCAGCTATTGGCCCTGTGCCTTTAAGAAGGACTTTTTTCTCAGCAGACACTTCTGGAACTGTCTTATGTCCCTTCAGAAGGTGGTTATATGTTGGTTTGTCTAAAACTCCAGAGTCAAGTAATTGCTTTGCAGTGACTGGCTTGCGGACTCCATCAAAAACCACAGAGGAGGCATCTGGGGTTGGAGGCTCTCTAGTCTGCTTTAGCTCAGTCTCCATGGTCTGTCTAACAATTGTCCCATCATGCAGTTGTTTTTGGAGGACTGATAGTCTACTCTTATATTTCTCCTCAAGTTCCCTGTGTTCTTTCATCAACCTCTCTATCTCACTTTTTAAGGATTTCTTATCCTTCTCAAGAATATCCTTGTCAGTGTCATACTGCCTTATCAAACTTTGTTTGCTATCACATTGATCCTTCCAAAAATTCAAATCTCTCTTCCCCCTCTCAATGTCCTCTTGTAGACGTTGCTTGTTGCGAAGCTCTAACTCGTGGGAATGTTTCATGTGGTTCAGTTCTTCCTGTAGTCTTAGCATTTGCTCTTTGTCAAATTCAAACCGTTGCAATTTCAGCGACAAAGAATCTTTTTCACTTACAATCTCACTGTACTTGGACTGAAGGGACTGTAATGATGTGTGTGTCTGCAGAAGATAAAAAGAAGAAGAAACAATAACAAATCATTAGTTACTTTATAAATTTTACATTAGATTAAATACATTGTTCATTTTGGTCATTGACTCGGTGACATTTATATATTGACAAATACCACACATACGCTTTTCATCTATGGAAAGAAAAATAACAAAAAACTAGAGTTATGCATTTTTACAAGTAGCCTGACTTTCCTGTCCTATACGGTTTTTTTTGTTTGTTTGTTTGTTTTTTTAATTTAGCAACTTTTTACTTAGTTTTAGTCCTGTACCTGGCCATTTTAAGAGGAATGTTTTAGATTATTAGATTAGTTCAACAAATAAAAGGCTATTAAAGGCTTCTATGCATATGGGACACTGAAGTGCTGTGACAGTCCAAAACCCTTGCAGTACTATGTAAAGCCCTTTTCTAAGCAAAACATTTTTTTACACATATTACCAATATTATAGCAGCCAGATTTCTTAGCAAAATGAAAGAAATTAAACACATTACCCCCACTTTAGAGGCTCTTCATTAGCTGGCACTAAACTTTTATTATAATTATTTAAAATTTTATTGATGTCTTTTCAAGATGGCTCTAGAACTGAATGACAATTCACACACATTTCCACCATAAATTTGTTGTTGTAACCCGAGATCCTCAGCTAAGGCTCTAATGGTCATATCACAACTTTAGTTTAGAAAACAAGGGGATCAATTTTTTTAGTTAGGGCAACATTTGTATTGGAATAATTTGCTAGAGGAGATAAAATTTAATTAATTTAATTAACCTGGTTACAAAATAATTTTATTAATATTGCTGTGTATTGCAGACTTCTGCCCAGATCCCTCTTGAAAATGAGATCTGGATCTCAACAGGGTTTACCTGGTTAAATAAAGGCAATGAAAATAAAATTAAGTAAAATAAATTACAAAGTCATTTTCATTTTTCAAATCCTTCTTAAATGGATAGTTTTAAATGTGGGCTTTTTCTGTGTCTGAGGTAACATATGTCTTCTGGATACCTAAGGTTTGATCATCTTTAAATTAATGGCCATAACTTAAACATTATGTTTACCTTTAACTATTTCTGAATATTTATTTTTGATTCAAAGTGGTATTTAACTTTTATTGAAAGGTCTTAATAAAATGTGTTATTATTATTATTATTATTATTATTATTATTATTATTATTATTATAGAGGTACATTGAGAAGATATGTAGGCCTAAATTTAAAATTCTGCACAGTACTTTGTGCTTTGAAATTTTGGCTGTACCTTAAATAAAAGTAACAAATTTTTCATCGCATTATACATTTTTGCTTTCACTGTAAATATTTTTATCTTATTTTATTCTTTTTGTAACTGCAATTTAGAACTTAAAAAAGTCAAAGTCGACAATGATGCAATAAATAAAAAAGCAAATATATGTGTGATATGCAATTTTTAGCTGTCTTCCTAAGATGACAAAATAAAAAAAGCAATACTACAAATTACTCTGCTAAAATAAGAAACCACATTTAAATCACTCACTCCCACACTGACTATTTTCAAGAGAATGAAGAAACAATACTGAATCTGCAACATGAAGCAAGCTCAACTATAGAAAATTTGAATACTACTCTATAAATTTGCAAACCAACATTGATATATAAAACTAGTAGATTGGTGTCATTCAAGACAATGTGTCTGAAATAGTTTAAACATTTACATGTTAAATGCTTGTCATTGCTGTTTTGCAGGTTTGGAAAGATTTTTAGGCAGATGAGATCACATGACAAAATCAACAATAATCAAGCTGGAGCAAAGCAGAGAATTGCAGTGGCAATGCGACATAATTGATCAGTCTGGGAAATCAGAATTGAAGACCACAAGCATGCATGTTTGCAAACTGTGGAGAGTGAGAAGGCGATATCAGCAGAGATTGTTTGCATGCAAATAAATGACATGTAAGGTATTTAAACACACACTGAAGTATGTGTTCAAATCAGTTGGCATCTGACGGGAACTAATGGATTTTGCATGCAAGCAAAGGCTAAGGCTACTTAGAGCTTGCTAAGTAGATATTCCAAACACACAACAAAGGAATATCTATTCTCATCCTGAAAAGATGAGACTAATCCACGATGAAGAGGCAAGCTTCCATGTACCTCTGCGACCTGCTTTTGAATTTTCTCAGCCTCCAGCTTCAGTTTCTCACGTTCAGAGGACAGTTCTGACACCAGGTTGCGGTGTTCGGCATTGCTGCACTCACTGGCTTGCAGCTGTAGTTCCAAGGCAGTAATTTGTGAAGAGAGTTCATCGTCAATCCCCTTTTTGGATTTCAAGAGTTCTTCTTTATCCTGTCGCACTGCCCTCAGCTCCTTTTTCATCCTCAACTCTTCTTTGGTCTGTGTTTCTATCAACTCTTTAAGTCTTTTTAGCTCAGACGAGTTCTCACTGAGAGCCTTATTCTTCTCCTCAATAGTTTTGTAAAGACTCTCGTTTGTCATGTTTGCCTCCTTCGCCCGGGACTGTTCCTGCAGAAGTTGCTGCTGTATGGTTTTCAGCTCAGCACCTAGCTGAGTATTTTGGTCTAAGAAGCTCTGGTTTAGTCTCAAGGTTTTCTCAAGCTTTTCTTTTAGCTGAATGCACTCCTTTTCACCTCTACTTTC
The DNA here is from genome assembly GCF_001443285.1 of Poecilia latipinna. Lineage (NCBI taxonomy): Eukaryota > Metazoa > Chordata > Actinopteri > Cyprinodontiformes > Poeciliidae > Poecilia > Poecilia latipinna. Next base: position 621,799 of record NW_015113138.1, on the reverse strand, counting down.
TGCTATGCTGGCCTGTTCTTGGCTCTGGCGCAGTACAGTGATGGTGTTTGTGTACTCAGTCATAGTCAGAGTGGTCTTTTCTAATTCTGCTTCTACCTGCCTTCTCTTGCCTAACTCTTCTTGATATGGTTTCCTCAGATTCTCCACCTGACTTTCAAGGCTATCTCTCACGCCCTGCAGGTCTTTGATGCGTCCCTGCAACCTGCTCATATTTTGCTCCATCCTACATCGCTCCTTTTTCTCTCTTTCCAGTTGGAAGCGTGTCTGAAGAAGCTGCTCCTCGCACTCCCTCAGTTGCGTTGCAGCCTCTGAAGAACTGTTCAACTCCATTTGTAGCTGAGCTAAAGACTGCTCAAGAACCACCTGTGCCTCCTCTGATGTCTTCCTCCTACGAGTCTCCTCTTCCAAACTGTGAGTAACATAAACCAGTTGGCCATTCTTCTCCTCTAGGGTCTTTATGATTTCAGCCAACTCCTCTCTATATTGGTTCCTTTCTTCATCTCTCTGCCTCATTAGCAACTCCATTTGACTTTCTAACTCTCTCCTCCTGTGCCCGTCCTCTATCAGCATAGCACGCTGATTACACGATTCCTCCTCTGCCTTCTTCTTCTGCTCTTCAGTCTCACTGATAAAAGTTCTAAGCCTCCTGAGTTCATCTTCCAGATTTCTCCTCTCAGTCTCCATTCTTTCATATTGCATCTGTAGTTCAGCTGTATTCTCATCCCTCTGGGCAGAAAGCCTCTGGATGTCTGTGCGACTAATTTGGATCTGGGATTCATAGCTGAGCTTTAAGCTGTTGATCTCCATACTGAAATTGCTCCTTACCTTTGACATCTCTTTTTGAAGATCCATCAACCTTGTTGATTCATTAGCCAGCTTCTGGAGCAGCTGCTGAATCTCATGCTCTTTATTTGCTAAACTGTTTTCCACATCCTTCTTGGACCTGCAGACCGTGTCCAGCTCTTTCTGCCTCTGATTCAGTACAGACTCCCACTCGTTTTTCTGCCTGTTGTAGCCCTCCTCAGCCAGCTTTGCCTTCCTTCTCTCGTCATCAAGTTTGTACTCGAGGCGTTGAACCTCACTTTTGAGCTTAGCCAGCTCGTCCTGAGTGGAATCTAAGCTGTCCTTGGTGGCACTGCACTGCATCACAGTTTTTTGCTTTATCTCTTCCACTGACAGCAACTGCTCTTGTGATTGAGACAGCTGCAGCTTGAATTGAGCAACAGCATCTTCCAATGATTTGTTTTTGGCATTGCGTGCTTCCATTTCTTCTCTCAGAGAGCTAAGTTGATCTCCAAGCATATTTATCTGGGTGTTTCGCATCTGGAAATACGACAAAGCAAGAATTACACATTAAGCATTTAAATGGGAACTTTTGCTGATATTTTTTATAATTTCATTGCAGTAGCAACAAGTACAATAAGACCACAATACCTTAAGCTCCTCCATGTTTTTTTCCAACTGTCCCAGGAATTTGTAGTAGTCACCAGACAGAATAAGCAGCTCCGTGTAACGAGTTTGAAGATATATTGCCTGGAACCAATGAAAAAAAGTAGAAGTGACATCTCTATTCACCACGGAGCGAAACCTTATGAGAATAAACGACTACCTCTTTGTTAAGATCCATCAATGGTGACTGAAGCATTGTCCTCTTGATGGGGACATTGAGCAATGTTTCCAACCCAGAGGTGTAAGAGGCGAGGTCTGTTTCATAGTCCTGCAAGAAACTCATACGTAAGACCAGAAAGCAGACATTTTTCAATGTAGGATGCAGGCACATGTAGCTTACCTTGATAGTATTCACACATGTGTTTATGTTTTGCAGTACACTGTCTAGTGTCTCACGCTTTGCCTTAATTTCTGTGTTCAGGACCTTGAAAAACCAACAAAATATAGATACCACAGATAAAAATGAGATGAAAATGGACCTTAATTGCAAGAAAACATGTCCATTCAAAGCAGCAAAGGCATGAACAAAGGACCTTTTGGTTGGTAATGTGGTCTTTTACTGCTTGAACGTTCTCTAGCTTGGTTGCCTGTAGTGCGTCCTGTTTTTTACGCGTGGCCTCTATCCACTCAGTGAAAGAAGTGTAGACTTGCTGGTAGTGCTGTAATTGAGGCAGATACAGCTGCAAATCCTGCAGCCTGAGCAAAGAGAATGAAACAAAACTTAACTTAACTTAACATGTACATATGGAATGCCAGATCTTTTAAGTCAAAAGTATTTTTGTTATACTTCGTACAAACTGAAGGAAACAAGCTCTACCTGATGTCAATCTGTTTCTGGATTCGTCTCCAGCGGTCAGAGAGCAAGCCCACCTGCTCGGTGAACTTTGACAGCATCAGGTCACACCTGTGGAAGGAGCCGCCCAGCTGACTGTTCCAGTGGCTCGCCTTAGACAGCTCTGACTCCATAGAGGTCAGAACATCTTGTTTCTGCATCAGCTCTGCTTTCATATTCTACATGACAACATAACAGGACAAGTCAAAAAATCCTTGGCTGCATTAGCTGAAGAAATATTTCTAACGACTAACTTGAAAGAATTAAACAACAAAGTAGCATTACACATCACAGCTACTGCATTATTTTACTGAGAACTTAGAGATTCCCTGTAAAGGAACTGGTTTACTGGTTCCTTTAGCAGTGTTGCTTTCTGACTCACTGGTCTCATCTCGTCCTGAGCTGGACTCTGTAGACTGAGACACCTTCTTTGTGTTCTCAGGGCTTTCCTGACTTTAGCAAGTACTTTCATGAATTCCCCTGGTGCACACTCAGTGATATTACTGAAGTACTTTTATAAGACAGACAGAGTCGAGGCTGCTATCCACCAGGTTCTCTGACCACAACCAGCAGGCAAGGTGTGTGAAGTGTCTTGCCCAAGACTGTAGGACGAACTCCTACCACCATCACCAACATCGCCCCAAACAGTACAAACTATATTGCATAGAACAAAAAAAAAAAAAAAAGGGTATTACTCTAAGTCTATGGATATATAGCATTGCCAAGAATACCTTCAGGGCCTCTATGTATGCACCGACTTCAGCTGGAGATAGAGAAGTGGTCTCTTTTTCTGTCAGTCTTGCTTCATGAACTTTGACAATGTCCTCAGCTCGTGCTACGCTCTCCAGCATGACCCTTAGAGCCTGCAACCTAAAAAAAGGTAGAGAGCCATATAACAAGAATGAGATACCATAAAAATCCTGTTTAAAAGTTATCTATGTGGGAGGTAGCCTGTATCTAATATAAACCAATATTTCTATTGCTTTTAATTTATTTTCATATATATATATATTTAAATTTATCTAAGTTATAATTTCTAATTTCAATACAATAGTTTGATTTAATGTCACAACTAAAGCGCCTTTAGTTATAGTAATAATATAAATAATATCACATAGCTAGAACAGTTGGGCTTTATGTCTTACAATAAAATGATAAAAATTAATTAAATGACTTTCATAAGTTTGCTCTATCTTATTGTGGTGTTAGGTGTCCTTCAATAATCCGTATTTGGTCCCTAGATATTTTATTTGGATATGCAGCAAAAATAGTTTTCTTCAAAATAAAACAATTAATGCAATGGCAACATCTTATATGTACTTAATTTGAATACTAACTCAGTGTTTCAGACTTAAAGCAGACCCCAAATAAATGCTTGATTAAATTCAGGAAATGTATACGGACAATTGAACCAGAAATGTTTAATCGCAATCTTTGTCTTCTGCTGAACTGAAAACATGGATTCAGTACATACCTGAACTTCAATAACTAGAAACCTTTATAAATACTTATTAGAAATATTTTCATTTTTAATGCATTATCTAACTGTGTTAAGGATTGACTAGGTTTATTTCATATAAAATGGTTGATATTCTCATGAAATGTAATTACTTCAAACATTATTTGTTGAGCATAAAGTTAATAAATCCAAGTAATGTTTAAGGTGACCCACTAAAATCACTGTGGAGTTCTGGATGTAAATAATTTTCTCTCCATTTGAACCATATTAGTGTGTTCAAGCCAGTGACTATTTGATGTGTTGTCATTCACGACAAACCGGATGTCTCTGATACAGAAGTGACTGTAAAAAAATGTAAATCCTTTTTAAAATGTAAATTTTAACCAGAACCCTATGCATAATATTCTCCCTGCTATCAATTCACTTTAGAAGATTTTCAATAAATCAATGCATGAAAAATATTTTTCTAAATACAAGTTTCAAGCTGTTTATAAGTCAAAATATTGTATAAGTACCGGGAACCCTGATATATATATATATATATATATATTTTTTATTTTTTTTTCTTAACTTTTCTAAGATGTTGTACTCAAATCAGTTATCGTCCCCTTAATATTTCAATGTTCAAAATATCTTTTTCCAACTGAAGTCAACTTGTGTTTTTAGGCCTTTTACAATTTCCTATATGTTTTCTTATAAATGTCAACAGTTAAAGCAGTCCATCAATAACCTAAAAAACTTTTTAGATTATGAATAGTGCATTATGTCATGAATTATGCATGACAAAGAAGCTGATTTGGTTGTCTAACACATAAATGTTTCATTTATAAGCATCTTTATAAGAATCTTAAGGCCTCCTGTCTCACCTAATAAGCTTTGGTAAGATGTTTGGGGTGTGTTTGTGTTGGGTACCTTAGTACATAAGCAGATGAGCTGCTCTCCAGATTGCCCAGTTTCTGGCTCATCACTGCGATCTCATTGCGGAGGAACTGTGCTTTATCTAAATCGTTAGTGGTTTCCATCTCCTTCAAGATGCGCTCTCTTAAATGTGTATACTCTTCACGCATTGAGGAAACATCGTCCTGTATTGACTAAAACAAAAGCAAAAATTTTGACATATGAGGAAACTCAAATATATATATATGTTTTTATATATATGGGATTACTTTATGCTTCCAAATTCCTACATCTGTATATTTACCTCGAGCTGAGTGATCTTCGCACCACAGTCTTTAGCCCCGTCATCTCCAAAGCAAATATGAACAAACTGACTGAGTGAGCCCTCAGCAGTGTCCATCCTCAGTCTGAGGCCATGCAGCTCAGATAAAAGACGAGATGCCGAGAAGAGCGCAGAAGAGGAGGAGGAGGAGGAAACTTTTCTCCTTTGCTCCGTTTTTGTTACTTTCACCACTTCCTTCTTGATCACTTGCTCCTTCTCTGCCGCTTCTTTCTTTGCCTGCCTTTTAAGCTCTGCTTGACGTCTTTCTTCCTCCAGCCTTCTGGCCTCCTCCTCTGCTGCGGCTTGTTGCTGTTGTCTTTGTAGCAGTAGTTGTTGCTGTCTTTCCTGCTCCTGTTTTTGTAGCAGTAGTTGTTGCTGCCTTTCCTGCTCCTGTTTTTGTAGCAGTAGTTGTTGCTGCCTTTCTTGCTCCTGTTTTTGTAGTAGCAGTAGTTGTTGCTGCCTTTCTTGCTCCTGTTTTTGTAGTAGTAGTAGTTGTTGCTGCTTTTCTTGCTCCTGTTGCTGCTGTAGTAGAAGTAGTTGCTGTTGTTTTTCTTGCTGCTGTTGTAGCAGAAGTACTTGTTGCTGTCGCTGCTGTTCCTGTTGCTGAAGTAGTAGTAGTTGATGTTGTTGGGGTTGTTGTTGTATTATGAACAGCTGTGGCTGAGCAACCTGAACTTGTTGCTCAGGTATTTGCTGTACTTCTATTTGTTCCTGATGTCCAGCTGTGGGGAAACAGAACATTTATTTGTTTTGCCTTTTGGAATAAAAAGAAAAATTGATTTGAACATTTTAAGATATTATACCTAGTCAAGTTAAAGTCATTTAGTCTTCTTGCCATTAGAAATGCAATATTGAACAGACTCCACAGCACAATTTTTAAGATACTCACTGTACGTGGGCAGCTGTACCACTAGCTTGTCATAGTGGGCCTGAGCCACAGTAACCTGATCCTCAATGCTCTTCTTGTCTTCATCAACAAACATCTCTGAGCCATGGCTGCTAATTCTGAACTCCTCATAGAAGGTCTCCAGCTTCTTCATGATTTGACGGTACTCCTCAGGACGCATCTCGGACAACTAAACAACAAACACCAAGGACAATGGGTAACTTAGACATGTGTTGCGAATTAAACTTAATTTTAAAAGTTTAATATTTTATAACCTCTAAAATCATACAAACTTTCAACTTTTAAAACACTATGGAAATGAAGTAGGGACAAAAATCGTCCAGTTTCTTAACCCTCCCACGGTTTTACGAGACAAGGTCATTTGAACCCCACAAACTTTTTACTCTGTTGTTTGTAACAACTTGTATTTGGAATGACATATTCCAAATCCCAAATAGTTTTGAAATTTGTTCATTTAACATTAAAAACACATGGTTATGTCAGTACATAAATCTTATGAACATAAGTTCTCTTTAATGTACTTGTTTACATTTAGTTTAATATCTCAGGTTGTCATATTAGAGAATGAAAAATTCTTCATATTTTATTGTTTAATATTCTTAAATTCCTTACCATAGAGATGGTGAGGGAGTTGACGTAATTGATTTCTCTGAGACAGTAGTGCCAGGAGATGAGACTCTTGACGTTGATGTACAGCTGATTCCAGATGGACATGATGGAATCGAAATACTGCTCGTTCCTTTACGTAACATAGAAACGAAAGTAAACATGTTGAAAATTTCTTTCATAGTCTTTATAAATGTTGTAAAAGAGCAAACCATTTCTGTTTCTTACTTGTTGGCTAGGCTGATGCTCAGTGGATTAGGCGGTGGTACAATCAGGCACACGGAGGGAATCAACATGTCGATCCCTCCTGGACCGGTTACCAGCCATTTACTGCGCTGACTGTTGTCTTTCAGAATGGCCTCGTTGTCTTTAAGGATAGTTTTCTGCGAGGATGAACAAAAATATATTTCTTATGGTGAAATAAGAAATATGTTTATTTCACAAAAAAACTTTTTTGTGTGCGAAATAAACAAATAAAATACAATATCGCTTCTTTTTGTAAAGTCTTGACATAAAACTCCCAGGTTTTTTTTAAGTTACACTTGTATACTATCAAATCAAGCATCATAAAAGTGACCTGGTCTTCTCTGAAGTCAGTCAGAGCCTTAACGATGATGCCACTGCTGTTCTTCTCCTCTGGGTTTCGGGGTTTCAACCTCACAATACTTTTTGATTTGGCAGTCAAGTGTTTCACCTGCCGCTTGTTCTCCATGATGTTGTCCCTCTCCCTCTGTAATAAATAAGCAATTATAAATCAATAATAGAATGAAAAGCAGAGTTGCATTTCCCTTTTTACAATCACGTGATTTCTCTCATCTCCTTCTTGAAGACTACAAATCCTCCAAATTGAATTGCACAACTGTGCAACTTTCAATACAGCTTCCTACACAGCAGAAAATAAACGTACCTCCAGGCCTTTAAGGAGCTCCTGAAGGTCTTCCAGCGGGGTGTTCTTGTCACAAGTGAAGATCTTTCGGATTGTCTCATGTTCCTTTTGCAAATTTTTGTACGTGTCATTAGCCTCTCTGAAGAACTTTTAAAAAACATAATACTGGATAAGCATCAGGAAAGCACAATCTAATCACAATCTGTGATAAAAAGCAATAGTGGAGTATGCCATCGTCACCCCTGAGCCATCAAGGAGCCAAGTGTAAAGTTGGTGATGTTGAGGCCAACATTTCATAATAACCAAGATAGCTACTGTCACCAGTTTTAAAATGACTTCACTTTTCTAAACTTTAGTTATCACACGCCACAATCAGATAGGTGGAAGCTAAGGAGTTTCCAAGGTATTTGGAGTCCTATCAACTTTAAAATCTTTTTAAAAAAATAAAAAAAAACTTTGTTCATAAGCATTTGTGTCTTCTAGCCTTTAGATACTGAAAGTTTAACTGCAGTAGTTGAACTTGTTTACAAGATTTTGTATTCCAGTATTTGTGCTGTTTAATGAACACTGATTATAGATGAAACTATTGAACAAAACTGTTAACTTTTAGACTGTGAAGACATGATATTGAGCTTAAAGATGCAGCTAATTGTTAGTCAGGGCATGTCTGAGTCACCTGGCTGTATGCTGCATTCTCCTTCAGATGGGTATCAATGCATTTTGTTATTTGAAGAAGCCAGCTCCACTGAGTCTGCAAAGTGTCCATGTAAGCCTGACAAAAAAGAAAAATAAATAATAAAAACAACATATTAAAAACTGCATCAATGCAAAAAAAAAAAAGTCAGGAGAAAAAAAATCATTTAGTGATTTCTCTATGAGGGTCACTGTTTCCAGACCTCTATCTTGTCAGATCCTGGGTGGTTGTTGTTCAGAAGCGTTTTCACTTTAGCCTTAAGTTTATGCAGCTCCTTGTCTTTCGCCTCCAAGGCACTCATCAGTTTCTGTTACATAAGGAGAAGTTTTAACACCATAAAGCACACAGGAAAAACACCAAGATGCAGTTAGGGGAAAAGCTCTGTGGTTGTTTTTAAGTGAAGGATGAGTGATGGCAACTGACAAAATCTAATCTGCTGGAGATGATTGCTTCCTTATGAAGAGCAAATTAAAGTCATAAAAGACACCAGGAGCTGTTTAGGCTCAAAGCATTTGCCAAGAATGTTAATCTCGTAATTTGAGGTTTTTTAGCACAGAAACAAAAATATTGCTGTTGATGGTTTCACTAACCGAGTAGCTCTCCTGCTTCTTGGGGATGTACTGTTCTACATTTTTGTCTCCCCAGTCAAACATCAGCTCCTCTTCCTCTTTACTGTTCACCCACATGATCTCATTGGTTATCTGCTGAAGTATTTGGATCAGCTCTTGCAGCTGCCCATTCCGCAAATTTGACATTTTCTAAGACAGAAAAAGAGAGTAAGTGTGTGTGTACAACATAATTTTCCAAAAAAATAAAAATCATGCATCATAGCTAATAACGAGTTTTTAGATTCTTTCACCTGTAAATTCTCCCACTCCTGCTCAAGGGCATGTTGGTTGCATTTGTCTTGTCTCTTTAGCTACGAGATGATAATAAATCATTTAAAATTCATTAACATAACACCTCTCAAAACATAAAATCCTTTCCTCGCAAAAGCTTTCTCCAACAAATAGAAATTAAAAAGTATACAAGCATACAATATCCTGTGAGTGTGTGCATAAAATTATATAGCAACTATAAAGGTCATAACAACAACATCAATAATAATAATAATAATAATAATAATAATAATAATAATAATAATAATAATAATAATAATACAATCTCTTTTTTACCTGAGCCCCATCTGAGTGATTGAGTTAGAGAACAGAACTCACCAGGTCTTCTCGGGCTCTGATCATCTCGGGCGACCCCTGCATGGACGCGTGAAACCTCTGGTGGTGAATGAGCTGCTGCTCAATGGATTGAGGGTCGTCGGCCAAAGTAGTTGTTTCAATCAAACGCTGAAACATAAAATAATATATTTTATTGTGAGCTGAGAGTGAAAATCAAACATGTTCACGGGTCTCAAAAAATCTTTCAAAGCATACTTTGAATAAAGCAGTTTGAACGTCTGAACCTACACTCATTTATCTGAATGTTTCCAAGTATGTGAGAAACGCTGTTAAATCGGTAATCTATTAGGGAAATTACCATCTAATTTTGAGCAAATCATTTCCAGAGAATAAACAGCTATTGTATAAAGAAATCCTTTTAAGTGTTACTTAAACTATCGAAAGATTGCTTCATTAACTGACTAAATTACACAAATTTTGATTAATAGATTAATGTATGTGCATCCATTAATCTGTTATTAAATACAATTTTGACTAATTTATTTGATTAATAGTTTAATTTAAACAACTAGATTTTCAGTCAACTAAATAAATTATTTTTGAACAATCATATTACAAAAAAAATCCCATTTTTATTCATAGATTAAGCTGAGTGACATTTTTTTTACATTAATCTCTTAAAATAATAAGCATGTATGCAGTGTGAGGGTAATAAGGGATTGTTGAATGAATGTGGCACATTGACACTACAAAGAAAAGACCTTCAGAAGCAGCAGAGTCTGACAGGAGTCCATCGAATCTGAGAAACGTGTTGCTCAGAATAATTCAATATAGATAATGTAAGAACAATACAAAAACAAACAAAAAAAAAACTTTGCATTTGCAGCATGGAATGGACTTAGCAAGGCGCCAATATGAACTCAGCCCTTTGGACTTGTCCCAGACATTGCTCAGGTGAATGCTGCAAGTTGCAAGCCACGCCCCTCTGGTTCCACGCTACGTGCTGTGTAGGCTCACAAGGCATGTAATCTTTATCAGGAGGTTGTGATTTTATGTTTGTTTTATTAATTATGATCTGCCTGAACCATGTCTAACTACGCAGAGAGGTTCTAGTTGCTTTAAAAAATTCCACATCGCGTTTTTTTCACTGTTTTGTCGCCAGTATGTTTGATGCTCATGCATATCACCAAAAAGCAAGCACCAAAAAACCCCTTACCATCACCAAAATTGTGGTACTCCCAAACTTCAGTCTCCCTCTGTCTCTGAATCTTTAACAACCATTTTGTAAATGCTTACAGCCCAGCTGCAGAAGCACATACCGGTACTTTAGTTAACAAGTTTGTTTAAAGTACAGTTAGGTACATCTGATTAGATGACTTGCAGACAAGATTTTCTTGGATAAGTCTCTTCAAACTTTAGCTTTAACCAGTCCTGCTCACAAAGACATTTGTAAGCGAGGGGAAGGTTGTGTTTTTGCCTTTTACCTATTTTCTTTTCTGTGTGAAAACCCTTTTTTTTCCTCAGTGGAAGCATTGCAGTATTGGTTTAGCACCAATACTGCAAACAACAGCATCTGTAAGATTTTAATAGTTTGTGTATTTGAATAGTTGTGCGCAGTCCTGAAGGAGAAATCAAATTAAAGCTTTCTGTAAACAACTTAAATCCTTCTCAGGCGCTGGAGACTTTGGTTTGGTTTGAGGTTTTTGGTTTTGGCTCAGTTGTAAAGCTTTATGTGTGTCTGAGTTTGTTCCTGCCATTTGCTGATGGATCCAAGCAATAGCATCTTGGTAGCTCCTTGGAGCCTCTTCCCAGCCTCCAGAGCTCTTTCTGGTGCTCCTCCTCCTCAGCGCAGTGCCGGATATGGCCATGTGGACCCCTCTCAGCTGGTCTTGGTAGAACTCCACGCTGCACAACGAGAAGAAACCAGCAACGCATTTGGATTAAGCTATGGGCAGAACATTCCAGACGTTATTAAAGGTGAAATAGTTTTACCTCCTGATTACACTGTCAGTGGGTTGTCCAAATTGATTCATCTCCATTGCAAAGGTTTTTAATTTCTCAATGTAATCTTTTGCCATCATCATGTATTCCTCTGCATCACCAGAGCCCTGTATGAAAGGTAAAAAAATATATATATGCTCAACGTCACAGTTCGCAAAGCTGACGTTAACATGAAAAAACTTTTTTTTTTTTTTTTTTTTTTTTTTTTTAAAAAAAACAAAAAAATTTTTTGAGTACTAATTTTTTAGAACAACAAAAATTTAAAATTTTAAACAAA